>NW_025999943.1:6359326-6393658 GCF_001458135.2 Marmota marmota marmota
AGGAGGAGGAGGAGGAGGAGGAGGAGGAAGAGAATGGAGGAGGAGGAGGAGGAAGAGAATGGAGGAGGAAGAGGGAGGAGGAGGAGGAGTTTTAGTCAGCTTTTTTGTTGCTGTTACTAAAGAATCTGACCATCACAACAGTAGGGGAGGAAAAGTTTATTTGAGGACTCACAGTTTCAGAGGTCTTAGCCCAGAGAAGGCCAGCTCCATGCCTCAGGGCTCAAGATGAGGCAGAACATCTTCGTGTAAGAATGTGGCAGAGGTAAGCAGCTCACATCAAGCTGATCATGAAGCGGAGAGGGAGACTCCACCTCCGGATACAAAATATATATCCCCTAGCCATGCCCCCAATTAACTTCTTCCTCTAGCCACACCCCACCTGTGTGGGGTGCTTCTAGTTACCACTCAGTTAATCTCATCACAGGGATTAATTCACTGGTTGTATTAAGATCCTCACAATCCAATGATTTCTCCTCTAAACCTTCTTTCGTTGTCTTACATGTGAGCTTTTGGGGGACAACTCATAGCCAAACCATAACAAAGAAGAAGAAGGAGAAGGAGAAGGAGGAAGAAGAGGAGAAGAAAAAGGAGGAGGAGGAGGAGGATCAGAATATTTGTATCTATCAGAGGATGAGAAATTTTATTCTTTGTTATGATGTCTAATTTTAAATAGGCACATCATGTGATTAAGTTAAGAAGATTTGCTTGTTTTGATACCCCCCACCATTCCTCATTTCAAGACACTACTCTTTTTTTCTATATTTTTCCATTCAAAATAACATTTGGTTTTATAATATTGACAATAGCACCATCCAGTCTAAAAGCTCAGTTCTGAGATTATGGTAAAAAACACATGTATTAAAAATTCCTCTTGCCATAATATAAAGTCATTCCCAATAGATATATATTTATGTGTAACATAAATTAATTCTTTAAATGATATCTGGTTACTAAAACAAACTTGTCTCTAATGTCACCAATAGATGTCAGGCAATTTAAACATTTAGGATGTTTATAATAATTTGATCTTTTGATTATTAAAAATTATAGAATTACTATGTATAGTATAATTCTTTTGATTTTTCAAACTATGTTATTACTATAAATCTTTCCTCAAAGACTTCATATGGACAAATCCTGTCATCAATGCTTTTGTTCATATTTGAAAAGGAAAAAACAAAGGCTAGTTTTTGAAGAACTTAACAATGTTTATAGGGAAGATATTCCCTTATGGAAACTTTATCCTCCTGAGTATCTTGTGAAATTCCTTTCTAAGTTTTATTTTTCCAAGGTCACACAAAGGAACAGAACATTTAGTTTATTACCTCAGTGTCCAAATCTAGTATAGTGCCAGCAACTTTCATTACCAAGCAGCAGAAATTATAGGGACTTTCTTCTCACAGACTTCCCATCAATCCTAGATTCCACTGGATTCAATGATTATTAAGTAAGGCACATTTTAAATATTAGATTTTTTTCCAGAAGATCTCTATAAAATATTAATCATTTTAATATTGTTTGCAGTTACCCAGGAAAACTGGTGCACAGTCTGCTTCTTCTAGGTCAGTGTGATGGGTTGCCAAGAGACCAGAGAAGACATCAGGGATGGCATGTGAAGCTTACATAAGATTTGTACAAAACTGCTTATGGAGAAGATCCGGTGGTGACCTCTTCCCCTCACAGTGCTTCTCCAGAGAGTAGCATTTCCAGTCCTCGTGGAACTTTGTCCAGTGGTGGCCAACTGGAGAAGCGCCTCTTTCTCCACAGTACTCCATACCAGTTACCACACCGGGGAGTGAATAGGGTAGATTGCAGAAACTGTGACATCATTGGCTTGCTTTGTCCCATTATATGACCAACACTCCAAGAAACTTGGCATAGGTGCAAGAAAGCGTTTCTACAGAGAACACTAGTTTGCCCTAGTTTTCATGAGAGATAGTCAGTGTCCTTCCAGATAATCCTTATCTGGACATGCTGGTCTGGGCCCACTCTCATTGTTCCCTTGACTTGGCTAGGTTCTTGGGAATGGAAAGGGACGTGTCAGGACATGGTGTTTGCTCTTTTTTTTTTTTAAAGGATAAAACAACTGCCAAGCTAGTAGTTTGTGAGAAAATATCCCATATTTAACATTTCACAGTTCTCAACCTAATAATGTTGTATATATTTTTCTTCTTCCACATCTCTCGTATCATCTCATTTCTACCATAATCCTGTGATTGTGTGGCAGGTGTCTTTCCCTCCCACCCCCACTCACACTCACACAGGCTCCACTTCCCTCTCAGAGAATCTTACCTTGGTGCACATTTGGGGAAGTTATATGCTTCAGGGGAAGCTGAACAGTTTCCTCATCTTGTTAGTCTAATTATGATCTTTTAGATTGCCCTCACCAGTGACTCATTTAGGAAAGACATATGAGGCCCTCTGGAGAAGGATTTTAAGGACACTTGGGAGGAAGCTTTCTCGTTTCCTCCTTTTGGATATTGTTGTAATGGAGGACAGTGAGCCCCTAGGAAGTTAATATGGGCCCCAAACCAGGCATTAATGGCAATGAAAGAGAGGGAATAAACAGGGAAATACTTACAAAGAATGGACAATATGTAAATGTAAATATAATAAACATACATAGACCTATATAAAAGTGTATAAGAGCATTTCTGCCATAAGCCATATTTTAGTCACTATTTTTAATATATTTGTACGTGCACACAATATAACAATATAATTTGGCAAATATCATTTCCCACTCCCTCCCCACTTCCAATCCCCCTGATCTTTCTCCTACTGCATCTTTCCTACTGATCTCCCTTGGACTTTCATGTTATTTCCCCTCCCCTGCCCCACCTTTTTCCCCTTTTTCCTCTCTAGCTTCCACATATGAGAGAAAACATGACCCTTGACCTTCTGCATTTGGCTTATTTCACATAACATAATGTACTCAAGTTCCATTAATTTTCTGCAAATGACAATTTCATTTTTCTTTATGGCTAAATAAAACTCTATAGTATGTATATATGTACCACATTTTCTTGATCTGCCATGAACCCTTGATGCTTCAATCAAAACTACAAATCTGCACACTACCAAAAAAAAAAGTTACATACTACAAACTATACAGCTCTATAAAAGAAAAACCAGTGAAAAAAATCAAGGAATGAACTACACCAGGCATCAGATCAGCAAAGATGAATCTGAGTTGAGTGGAAAAGCTCCTTGCTGAAGAATGAATATAGGATAGTGGCATTTCGTTAAAGTTCAAAACCATATTAAAAAAAAATTATCTTGGATATACAGTTATAGAAGATTTGCAAAGAAAAATTGTGAATTCCCTTTAAAATCCAGATGTTACCAATGTGGTGAGGATCCTAGCATTTCAGCACAGTGTTCCTTAGCTATCTCAGATGTGGCACAATGGGGCCCATATGTGATTCAGACCACCACTCTAGAGGGTGTAAACCACAAACCTTGGCAGCATTTACCTTTGACCAACTCTGCAGGCTTAAAGAGAACAAGAGCTATGGAGAAATGACTTCTTCCTCCTAAATTTCACAGAATGCCCAAGAGGTCCTTGGAGTCTAGAGGCAGAGACCTGCTGCTGGGGTGGATACACCTCAGAGAGCCCCCACCAGAGCAATGCTTATTGGAGTTGTGCAGGCAGTTACTCTGGAGATCTGGGGCCTGGAGAGTCATGAGGGTGTAATACCAGCTTGAAAGAGCCACAGTCCTTGACTTGAACCTGTGACAGCTAGGCATGGACTGTGCCCAGCAAAGCCATGAGAGCAGAGGCCCTAGGTGCCTTGACAGCTCAAACCTCACCCCAGTGTATCTGGAAGGAAAGCTGTGACGTCAAATAAGATTACTGGCAAGCTGCAAGATTTAGTTTGTCCTTGTTGGATTTTGGACTTACTTAGTTACTGCTTTTTTTTTTTTCCTAATTTTCCATATTGGAATGGGACTATGTCACCACTGAATTTTGAAAGCACATAATTTGATGGAACAGGCTTCACAGCTGTCTGGGAGCACTATAGATGAAAAGCTATGGATTCAATGTGTTCCTTTCAAATTTCAGTTGTTGTCAATGTGATAGTATAAAAGATGGAACCTTGAAGAGCTAATTAGGCCATGACAATTCCTTCCTTGTGAGTTAAATTAGGTGCCCTTACAAAGGGGTTTGAAATAGTAAGTTGGTTATTGCTTGCCTTTCTGTCTGCTGCCATATGAAGTCACTGAAGGAAGGAAGTCACTGGACTAAATGCCAATACATTGATCTTGGATTTCCTAACTTCCAGAATTATGAAAAATAAAAGTATATTATTTATAAATTACCCAGTCTGCAGTACTCTTTTATAGCAGCACCAACCATCTAAGAGGCTAATACCTAATAAAGAAAAGCAAAAAGATGACAAATACAAAGTTCAGGATAGGTTCTCTTGTGGTGCAGGTGAAAGGGACCCATAGGGTCTTCAGCTATTCTCAAGCTGAGTGATGAAAGATAGAGATGTTCATCTGGCCATATTGATGTCATTATTTTACACATTGCAAGCTACCAATTTTTCCGTGGTGTTCATATTTAATAAAAACTGACAAAGAAAAAGGAATAATGTGAAGTGACCAATTAAGTCTGTTGAGTAATTAATAAATTGGAAAGTTTTTATTTAGAGAGCAGAGTTACTTTCAGTCTTTGAGAAGAGTAAGGCACACTGGGTGTGGTGGCACCCACCTGCAATCCCAGAGTCTCAGGAGGCTGAGGCAAAAGAATCCCTTTTTTGAGGCCAGCCTCAGCAATTTAGCAAGTCACTGTCTCAAAAATAAAAAATAAAAAGGCCTGGGGATGTAGCTCAGGGATAAAGCTCCCCTGGGTTCAATTCCCTGTACCAAAATAAGAAAGAATTAAAAATGATGGAGAGAATGGAAAGGCCTTCTATTTTTATCTGAGGTGTGGGATCATAAGTCAAGTCAGTGCACAATGTTGTGTTGATAAATGGACATGATGAGGTTCTTAGGCCTTTGGCATGCCTATCTAGAAATTAGGCTATGCTTACTGTTTTCATACCTGTAGGTATCAAAGGCTAAAATTTCCTCTAGTGTTTTCATTTTTGTCTCTAGGCTTCTCTAGAGACTTTTTCTTAAATAAGGTCAAATAATAGGCCCTGCAGGGACTTAGTACTTAGGATCCATACTTTTGCACAAAAGGTACGGAAAGCACAGTTCTAATTTATTAGTGCTTCTAAATCAAGATTCTCACTTAAACTTAGTTTTACATTATTTTTTTCTCTACCAGTGAAACTATAGTGACAGTGCTGACATTTATTTTGTAAGAATAAGAACTCCTGTATTAAATTTTGATGGAACTATCAAGTGGAATCCTTGTCTCCTCCCAAGTTGATACTTAAACCTCTATATGTGTGTATTTTAAGATATTTTATTTGAAATGTAAAGTTCTTGCTGGGAGCCATTAGCTAAGTAGGTATGACAATTTCCTTGCCAGCGTACCCCATGTTGCTTAGTGGAAGGACTCGTGGAAATAGGACATTTTGCAGTGACATTGCAGTTAGGTGACCTTGCTCAAGGACCAGGGCGGATCCGGGATTAGGGTGTTCCCGGTTTAGGATAATCGGGTTTAGGACGTTCCAGGTTTAAGATTATTCCTGCTGGGAATAGGGCGTATCCTGATGCCTGAGTTCCCCTTGGGTTCTCACGGGATTCAGACAGTATTTTTTGGGAGATAGAAGCCCAGTGGAGGTGGATTTGGGCAGAGAACGTGGATTTCCCCAGAACGTGATTGTAGACAGCTGGTGTGAGTTCGGGAATAAAGAGTTGCTGTTTGAATCTACAAGCTGTGTGGTGGCTCGTGATTGTGTGCCCAGCCAGACTGCGGCATTTGTGCCCAGCCAGACTGCGGCAAGTTCTGATATAATTTTTCAACAGGTTCTTAGGTTAATAACTATATACAGACATTGAATATCATAGGCTACAAATTCAAGCGGAAAAATTTTTCTATACCTCAGTAAATTTATTTCTTGAGAGTTCATTATGTTAATGACATAAATTTAATTCTAGAAAAGCAGAAGTTCCTCGGCCAATTCAGAATATTTTCTGCAACCCCTTCCCATTTCTCCAAGATACCACCTAAGATGCAGAAGCATCTATAACATCTAGGCATTGGACATCTGGGCCCTGTTGTCATCTGTCCTTGCTGGCACTTCTTGTTAGTCCTCAATCTCACTGGTCCCTACTGTGGGATATCTATCCATGCTAACACCTACCAATGGCCATCTGGTCTTCCATTTAAATTGCAGGACAGTTTCTTTGAGTCACCATTTTGCTAACCTTGGGGATCTTTGGGTCCAATAGCCTTCTTTTCTTGTTTCTGTCACCATCTTAGGGAAGGTATTCGTTACTTTACCTAGAGACCATGACTTGTACCATGAGTGGGAGAAATCTAGAACCTTGTCTCCCTTCCAGGAAATGAAGCATTTGAGTTGCAAAGTTCTTTACTATCCTCAAGCATGTACAGAGAGTCCTTCATTTCCTCATCCCATCCTCTAACCAGGGCTCTTCTTTTCTGTTCTCTTCTTCTTCCAAATAATGATCACATTGTCTATCTATGTGGACCACCTCAATCTGTTCAATTCTTCTAATGATGATTTTCTGTGGCACAGTTTTAAACCTTCATTCTCCAAAGTTCTGATTTTTGAAAGGTTTTCTCAAAACTCAAAAACCTTTTCTTCTTCAACTATTGTTCTTGCCCTGCATGTCAAATATGAAAATGAGAACTCAAAACTGAACATTGACATTTTGTCTAGTTAAGTTACTTGCTTGTTAGTCTTTGCATTAGTATTATATTAATAATATACTGAGAACTGTTGGTACCACCTTCCTGTTGCCTATGTGGGAACATGACAAAGTGTGGTAGTCACAGGACAGACCAAGGAAGGGATATATTTTAGGCTATTATCTCATTGCACTAAAGAAAGTTTTGAAATTATTTTTGATACTTATTTCAAAGTTAAGTATGGTATTAAAAGTGTTAAGACATTTTCCTTTAACCCACCACAAATAAGTGAATGATATTAATGATATTTAAATGAACAGTAAACCTATTGATGACATACTGACATATCTTTATTTTGGGGGATTGATTTTCACATATTCTAAGGGTCTTTACTAAAGTTAATACTATTAGTGAAAACATTTCTTACACACATTTCCAGTGGGACAGTTATATCCAACAAAAATCCAAAGCTCCAATTTGACTTGGTCAACTTGCCTGCCTATTATGGTTTGGATGTGAGTTGTCCCCCAAAAGCGCACATGTGAGACAATGCAAGACAGTTCAGAGGAGAAATAACCGGATTATAAGTCTTGACCCAATCAGTGAATTAATCCCTGATGGGATTAACTGAGTGGTGCTTGGAGGCAGGTGGGGTGTGGCTGGAAGAAGTGGTTCATTGGGGGGCGTGGCTATGGGGTATATATTGTGTATCTGGAGAGTGGAATCTCTGTCTGCTTTCTGATCACTGTGATGTGAGCTGCTTCCCTCTGCCACCTTCTCCCGCCATTATGTTCAGTCTCACCTTGAGCCCTGAGGAATGGAGCCGGCCTTCTATGGACTAAGACCTTTGAAACAGTAAGCCCTCAAATAAACTCTTCCTCCTCTAGAGTTGTGCTGGTTGGGTCATTTAGTCACAGCAGTGAAAAAGCAAACTAAAACACTGCCTGTATAGACAAAGATCAGGATTGCAAAGACACAGTGGGCATTAGTCACAGTCTTGGCTCTTTCTGTTGAAGAAGAAATACTTGCAGTTTGTGCTCATTTCAAGGAGCTGAAAATCTATACCAGATCAGTCCCACCTAGGCTGCCAGAAGTCAGCATTTCAAAGTGGTTTATTCCAATCCCTCTACATTATTTCTTTACCTAACAAGTTGCTTTCTCCTATCCTGGTTACCAGAACCAGGTAATCCAAGTCATACCAGTATATTTAGTCCTTCCTTATAGAAAAACCTGAGAGGAAAGAATAATACCTACAAATTGTTAACTTATATCTGCTTGTAGCATGGCCAAATTTGGAAGTTGGCTTCACTTGTGTTTCATTCTAAATGTCAAACAATAGTTGGGCCATCCCTGGACCTCCTGTACTCATTAGTCTTCTCCTCACATTCTGTCTGTCAAATGAGATTTTTTATAAGAGACATAACACAGGAGGCAGCACTGGACAATGACTCACCCTACTGTGAAACTCAGCTGGACCATTAGAGCCCCTTGAGCTGACCAAAGAGCCATGATTAGAATCTTCATTTTTTTGGCTACTGTTGAAAGCACTAACGTCATGTTCCATCCAGTTTATAGGCCATGATTTACCACTGCTGGACAATGATTGCATTCACTATTTATTTTCATGAATAAGGCTGCCATGAACATCGTTAGAGTATTTTTCTTCAGTTGAATTTTTTCCACGTGATAAATTCCCATAAATTAAATTATTAGAACTATTACAAATGAAAATTATGACAATTGTAAATAAATGAGATTTAGGATAAAACACTGTTAAGAAAAAGAAGAATGCAAGTTTGCCTGAAAAATAACAGTAACTGTTCATGTGGTCAAGACTTGGAAGGAATATGCCTAAATGAAGATTGTATCAACATAATGGGATTATGAATGGGTTCTTTTTTCTTTCAAAATTTATAAAATAATGTTAAATTCTGATGGAATTTTTTAAAAGACAACTGACATTTTCTAATTATAGCAGTATGTCAGTTTCTCATTGAAAATTATTATTCTTATTCTTTAAGGAGTCTGTGGAAAAAGAATGGATTTTCTTTAGAGTCTTATAGTTTTTTAAGGACATAAACCATTATTTACTGGAGGTTTTAATATTTGAAAAAGTATCCAAAGGACAATAATAAAAAGAAACAGTACCCTGTTTTTATTGTACTATTTTTTCTCATAAATACGCCATTTGAGGGGTTGTAATAATGGTTGATGTACCAATTAATCAGATGAATAATGATGTTTCATATTTATTCCTCATTCATTCAGTTTTAATTTAATTTACAACATATATGTAAATTCCAGAGGAAAGACAAACAATAAGAAAATAACATTAAAGATTAAGTGGCTTTTCTTTGGTTGGCTTTAAACCAGTCTTTCCTTCCTCTATTCCTTTTATAGATATGAGTGCCAAAGAATTTCAGCCCTGGGGTTGGGGATGTCAGGCCTCATTTCAAGACTGAGCAAGACTTAGCATAAATAAGATATTGCCTTTATTAGTAACATTATCTTAAAAGATAGCAGAGAGCAACTAATGCATTCTAGTTGCTTACTTGAAATCAAAAGATAACAGACCCTAATTTTTTCTTCTTTTTCTTCCCAAGTGACATTATATGCCATGTTATCTTTACTTCAACAATTAGATATCTTCATAGTTGAATAAGAAGCTTTCATTTCACATCAAAACTTCCAAATAGACTAAATTAGATGCTATTTTTTTTAAAAAAACCAACATGACAAATACATTTCACTGAGATCAAAGTAGGAAAAGGCTGTAGTCACTGTAAGAGCTGTAATTTTTATTTTTCTCTTCACTTAAAAAAATTGTTTGGCTGATGCATTTACTGTGTGTGTGTTGGGGAACAGATTCCCAATATGGTAAGATTCAAAGGGAAAAATACAAGGAAAGAAAGGCTAGGAAAAAAAAATGGCAACTGAAGTTCTCTATCAACTTGCATTTGCTAATCTGGAAGGAAATTTTGCAAATAGGTCACTCATTAAAAGTTTATATGGTGAATTCAGGAAGACTGATCCTGAGCAGTGAAGGTTTTATAGACCATTCTGGGTGGGCATAAGCATCAGGCAGAACCCAAAGCATATATAAACCATTCTCTTTCACATACTCATCTAGCCATTCAATAAGTATTCCATTATTCCTTACCCTTAAGTAAACATATCAAGTATTTTTTTCTTCTCAGGAATCAAGAGAAGAAAAACTTGATTATATAATTAAACAAGTCATTCATTCCTCATAGCCTTTTACAGATATGTGAATGCTAAAGAACATCAGCCCTGGGGCTGGGACATGAGTCCTTATTTAAGGACTTAGCAGGACTTTTCTTTCTTTTAAGACTATCATCTTTTTCATTTTTAAAAATTTTCAAAATTCACTCAAACATCTGAAGAATAATCAACAACGATATACAATAGAGATGGAAATGGTTAAATTTCTAAAAGCATTAATTTTTACTAACATGGGCAAATAATAGATGATATACATGCACAGGAAAACAAAAACTTGCTCTAGTAAAAGCTAAAAATACTCTCCCTTCTAAAACTCAGTAGCTTTGTTTCCAAGTATTTCTAGAAAAAAATTGTCAGTATATAGGTCCCATTTGCAGCTGAACACTTTAGTCTCATAATTCAAGATGTCTACTTACTTCATGGTTCCCTGAATGATCTTATTCTCTTCATTTCATTCTTCTTCCAAACTCTTATCTCAAGGGCTCTTTTATGTGGTGAACACAGTGTCAAGCTCAGAACATAATAATCATGAAGTTTTACCTATTTATCTCTAGTAATATTCTTAAGTCTTAACAGTGGTTGTAATCACTTGCATTTTCCTCCAATCCAAGTCACTTGTACGATTAAATACTTTACTAATAGTCACATGACCATTTATTGGTATTTTCTTCTGGTTTGGATTTTTAGTAACTGCACAATTGAAATCCTTGTAGTGATGAGTGATATTTGAATGAAACCTGGTCATTTCATACTATGTTATGAGACTCTGATTTGTACCTTCTGTTTTAACCTTCTCCAGCAGAGGGAGTGGCTGTTTCAGTTACTGCTGAGTAGAGGTAGACATCCAAGGTCCCCTCTAGTCTTATACTGGTGCCAGAAGAGAGGCATTCCTCTTAATGGTGGGGACGGAAGAGGTTCCAGCTCCCCGAGTGGTCTTCAGGGACACTGAAGAAAGGGTGACCTTGTCACTGCTGGGCAGTGGTGAAAGTCCTGACTTACCATCAGGCCTCCTCTGGTGGCCAAGTTCAAGCTCTCTACTTGGCTTCTCACCCCAGTGGGGAGATTTGGATACGTTGTGACAACCTAACAAGAGTGGCACTCTAGGTTTCCCACTTTGCTTGAGGAGGTAGGGATGAGACCAGTTTTCTTCTGTGTTGTTTGGCAGCAGTAGAGTAGCTACTATCCAAAAGCTTTGCCTTGCTCACCAGCCCCTTTTCTGGTCCTTTGAGTAGAAAGCTCAGAGTTCTGTTGAGGCCTTTTTTTTGGTTTGTGCCCTTTGATATTTCTGGGTTATTAGCTTCTTTAGTTCCAGGTCTGGGATAAGTGAGGCAAAAGACAACTCAAAGAACTCACTCCAGTGCTGTTCCTTGGATCTCAAGGACCTTGGCCAGACTGCTGGCATCTCCCTATCTTCTGGGATCTTTCTATGTTTATTTTATATACAGTGTCCAGGATTTTTTAGTTATAAAATTTTTAGTTTCCTATTATTTTTAATAGGAAATATGAAAAGTATGTCTACTTCATCTTCCTAGATGCAGAAGTTCTCTAGGAAGATGAAGTACACATACTTTTCATATTTCATATTTCAACCAATCTGATTTTACCAAATTTTCAACCAATCTGATTTTACCAATATTTTGATATTTCAACCAATCTGATTTTACCAAAACAATGTCAGAGGAAACTATACCAGTGAGAGGACCCTTCACTCTCAAACCCCAATCAATATTAAATGCAGATACTTTGCTTTCAAGTCAGTTCTGAGCAAAAATACAGAAGTCCATCCTGGGTAAGGTGGAACCTCCAATGTGACCATGTTTCCAGGGGCATGCAGTATAATAAAAATCCCAATAATTTTTTGACCAATTCTACATAAGAATTGGTCCCTACCAGGGTTCAAGATAAAATCAGATATGATCTTGCCATTTTTCCAGGGCCAGGTGGCACTGTGGATTAGTATAACCATGGAGTCAGGAACCACCTGAGAGAAAGGCAGATAGATTGTACTGGGAATTTGAAATTGGGATTCAGACTTCATAAGTTAGGTTCCATCAAATTCCAAAGCTCAGGTTAAGGGCTGAGTCAGACATTTATAGATGTTCATGATGAGACTGGTTTAAGTACAATAAACCAAAGAAACTAATCTGTCTTTGTTAAAAGAATAAAGCAGATACTCAGAGAGCAAAAAAGACGAGAAACTATAAAGTTTTCCAGAGGAAGCTTGTGTGAATGTTTCTGATTCAGCTCCTGTTCATTATTTATTTGCTAATTCCAGGTCCCTGTACATACAAACTATGTGCCTTACCTATGGGTTTCATGAATCAGATATTGCAAAATTCTTATAATAATTCAATTACACTTTCACCCTTTGCAAAGTTTTCTGTCTTTCATAATAGATCTCACCATACAGCCTAGATGAGTGTAGGTTTTTGGTCCTGCTGCTGTAACTCTCCAAGTAGGGCATGTTTCTCCTTATGATTGCCAGTATGACTCTAAACCCTGACTTATTAGTACAACACACCTTCCTCTCTACATGCTTGCCTTCTTTCCTTCCATTCTGCCTCCAAGTTCTCCTTCTATCTTGCTTTGCTCACTTTCTCTATTGTTTTTCAGCATAACTATTGAACTTGGAGAATTACATAGTTAATAAGAATACAAAGATTGAAAGAACATGATACTGGACAAAAGTTGCCCAAAAGCCTCTGAAGAAGACAAGCTAAAAACAGAACCACAACACATGCTAGAAAAGCAAAGCATTTATAAACGAAGGCCCAATAGATAGGTATGATGATCAGAGAAGATAGGTACTAACTCTTATTTCCTCCTCCTTAAAGCTAGAAGTGGATTAACTGTCAGCAACAAGGAGCCCTTAGTACATTTCTGGCATAATTAACACAGATTGATTAATAATAAGTGACATTGTGAAACAGACTAATATGCATCCTAAATTCAAAAGAATATGAGGAAATTATATGACCAAGAATCTGACTGCATCGGTTCCATTGGTTAAAGCACTGGAGGACACACTGGGTTACTTTGGAGAGGATAACCCTTGATTTCTTCTGAGCCATCCAAAACAAGCCAGGTAGTATCTGTTTGATGATTTTATAAAAGGAAAAAATCTTGGTCTAAAAGACTTCAAATGTAAGAGTTCAGAGAGTCTTGTATTGAGTCATCTCTATGGGAGGTGGCTAATGGGACTGCTAGCCAACAGCAGAACTAATGAAATATATTGCAAGTCTCTGAGGATCCCAAGATGGGACCCTTCTTTCTCACCCAAGATATGCACAAATTAAGTAATGAAACAAAGCAATGTCACATGGAGAATCAAAATATTGACTAGATTGGAGGAAATAGTTTAGTTAAATGAACCCCAGAACTGGGTCCCCTGGTCCCCTACCCAGATGGTAACAGATTGGAACCAGCTTCCCTAGGCAGTGGCAAACCAGAGCCTGCCCTGGAGAACAGAGCACAACTGGATCTCCTGTGAGCTGTTAGCTCCCCAGAGAAAGATGAGAAGCTGAGCAGAGCATACCCAGGTATTTACATTTCAAATTTACCCATCAAATAAATGACTCCCCTGGGAAAGAGCTAATAAAAAGATGGAGGGAGGTCAGGAGTTTCACTAATTACATTCCTTCATCATGGAGAAAACATCAAAAGTGGGGGAGGCGCTCCCCCTCCCCTTAGTCATTCAATCTAAAAAAAAAAAAAATCTATTTAACAGACGCATTATGAGAAATATTATCCTAGAATTCGAGGACCCAGAAATTACCAATGAATATGCATGGCTGAAGGTACTATGCTCATGTTATGAGTGATTTCTCTTTCAATTGTCTTCTAGAATTTTTTTATATTGGGGTTGTACTCCTGCCTTCAGACAATAATAAGCTAGGTTTATATTAAAAAGAAAAAGGTGAGAGAGGGAGGAAGAACAGTAAGGGACAGACCAGAAAAATAGAGGAAAGGGAGAAAAGGAAGAGGTAAGTCACTGTAAACAAGTTTGTGTAAATAGTCCCAGACTTTCAATGTATGTCCTTTGAATCTGTACAAAGTGGAAAGAACAATTGATTTCAAAATCTGGAAACTTAACAGACAAGAACAGGTAGACATCTGTAGGACTGCACACATTCCCTTTCTTTAACTCTTCTGTAAGCAAAAATTATTTTTTATCTGAGGGAATGGAGTTCTGGGTAGGGAACAAATATTAAGAGGGAGGGTGAAGCAGCACACACATTCTAAGGAAGCACTATGCAAGGCTGTGCTAATGTGGATAACCAATGAGTCTCAAGGTCATTTATCCTGCACTAAACCAGTGGTCAGGACTTGGGGCAGAGACTATGGGTGGGAACTAGAAGGACCTTTGTGAACAGTAGGATCTTCACCCAAATTCAGTTTCATTTCTGCAAAATAAAAACCCAACCCAGGCATTTGGAAGCTGGAAGACTATAAAAGGGAGTGCTTACTCCACCTGGCCTTTTCCATTTGTTTTACCAAAAACAGATTTGAAAATGGCACGTGCTGCTCTTTGCAAAGTTTTGTTGGTAGTCAGGGAGGATAGCATTGAATCATCTTCAAACTGGCTGAATTGTGGCTGTTGACAATTCCCCTAAGCCCATCTTTAGAACCAGTTGGGACTCATACTTGGAAAAGAAAGAGAAGGAAGAGTGAGAGTTAAGCAGATATAAACCCAATATTTACTGCCAAAGTAGTGAACTGACTTGACAATCAACAGACCAGGTGCAAGAAGTCTGTATGGTTAGTCACCCCTGTGGGAAGGTTAACACTGTGATTCTTCTTTTTCACGTTGGTGACTTCTGACGGCCTGAGCAGCTCTCCTGTAAATTCTAGGGAAATTCTTAAAAATCAAGTGCAAAATTTTCCATGTCACTGTGAGCCACTCACTTTGCCAGGGCAGATTTTACTGACTTTAGCTATCTTAAGAGCAATCTAAACTGTAGCAGTACACAGTACACAAGACTCAAACAGCATATCTGAATCCTCCTTCAGCTTCAGATGTCAGATTAAGCTTAGGCAGGAAGAACTTGAGAATTGACAAAAGCAGGATGTGGTGGCTAATTTCATATGACTTGACTGAGCTAAGGCATGTCCAGATAGCTGGTAAAATATTATTTCATGTTTGTTTGTGAAGGGGTTTCAAGAAGAGTCTGGCATTTAAATCAATAGGCTGGGTTAAGAAAATCCACCCTCACTCATATGAGTGGGCTTTTGAGGGCCCTAACAGAACAACAGTGTAGAAGACAAGCAAATTCATTGTCTCTCAGTTGAGATTTCCATTTTTTTTTTTTTTCCTTGCTCTCTGCCATTGGAGATCCTGATTCTTGGACCTATGGATTTCAGGACTTATACCAGTAGCACCCCAAACCCTATCTTTTTTTTTGGTTTCAAATCAGAAGTGATGCCATCAGCTTCCCTGGGTTTTGGACCATGATACTTACACTTGGTCTTTCCTGGTTCTCTAGTTTGCAGAATTTCTCTACCTCCAAAATCACATGAAACAATTCCAGTAATAAATGTCTAGAAACATTTATACACACACACATAGACCTATTGCTCTGTTTCTCTGGAGAATGCTTTTACACGGGGGTTCCAAATGTCTGTAGGATCAGCCAGAGAGCAGTAACTAACACATCTGAAACACAACTTTGGTCCTTAAACATGGGAAAGTAATTTTAAAGACAGATCATTTTGGTTTTCTCTAAGCCTATCAAGGCTAGATTTTCTTGTCCATCCTGAGCCCTTTATACCTAATGACCTGGTTCCAGAAAACTTTTTACTAATTAGAATTATAAGATCATAAAATAGAACTACTAAATGCTGTAAATATCTGATTTTGGAATAGTCCAGTTCCAATGGTCTTGAAACCACAAGTCTACATCTAAACACTTTAAGGATCAAGTAAATAACCCTCAGCTTTTTGGTAGAAATAAACTATGTTTACAGGAAGAAAAAGTACTCTTCCCTGATCACTGTCTCCTGGAAATACAAAGGAAAGGTGGACTTTCCAAGTCATTGTACCTGGGATCTTCTCAACTTTACATGAAACCAGAAGTTATATGGACATTATAGAGCACAGCATCACCCTATTAAAAAATTTATGTGGAAAAAGCCTGTAAGAGTATGTAATAAATTGTTAACAGTGGTTAATTCTAGGCAGGGAGATGGAGTTAGGAGATAGGTGAAAAGGATGTTCACAACTTATGTATTTCTTGTGCCGGTGTTTTTGTAAAAGAGGGATGCCTATCCCAGTGCTGATGTCTGAAGTCAGTAATCCCCGCTACCAGGACAAAATGAGTAGCTCACAATGAGGTGGCAAATCTTAAGCATGTTTTTTAAAGATATCTATGCGATACAATGCACATTGACATTACACCAGACATTAAATCCTGCCTTCAAGCACGGTGATGAGGCATGAATACAAATACAGCGACACACAGTAGAAAGTGATTTAATAAAGAGGCTTAGATGAAACGTTATGAGAACTGGAAATATAATTCTGAATGAAAACAAGGGAGGCAGAATGTTATCCAAGAGATGAAAAATAGAACTACTCAATGTTGTAAATATCTGATTTTGGAATAGTCCAGTTCCAATGGTCTTGAAACCATTGTAATTGTAAATGGTTATGAAATGTTTAAACATATGGCACACTTATTCTTTAAGATATATTTATAATGTCATTACTCTAGTGAAGGATGACCTGTTGTTCCCAAAGTTCAATCACTCTGCCCCATGATTATATTCCTGCCTCAACATAAACATATTTGCCTATTGATATATCTTCCTCCATTAGACTCAGAGTTAAAGGCAGAAAGCATTTTATGTATATCCAGAGCCTGGCACTTGTGTCTATACCCTCCAACCACTTGTTGAATTTGTTGAACTTTGTGCTAGTTGTTGGGGTGGAATACAAAATTGAATAATCAGATATAATATCTACCATTGAGGACACTAACACAAAAATCATCATAGCACAGTCTCAATAATGCCTTGTTAGAAATGTAAGGCTATGGGAATTCAATAGGACAAAACCCAGTGTAACAGAATGAAAGAGAAATACCAAAGAGATGGTATTTAAGCTTTTTTGGAAGGTGGAAAGAGGAACAGGCTACAAATTGGATTCTGTGAAGTAAAAGCATCATCCGTTCAAGAACTATAAACGGGGGGAATTTGAAAATTTTTAAATGACCAAATGATGACCAGAGCAGAGTCTCGGGAACTTAACTTTCATTGAAGTGTTTCCATTTTAAAATAATAGACATCTCTGGAAATAAATCCAAGGTTAACCCATGATTAACAGGGGAAGCTGGGGGATTTATTTATCCTAGAATCAGTAACAACCTGACCAGCAAGTTATTTCCTGATCATTACCCCAACCAGAATTTCAGTGCTCTGGCTCCCTACACAAAAGAAATGAATCACCAGTTATAAAGCAATATCATAATTCACTGTGAAATTCCAAGGGCCTGACCTCAGGGCCCTCCAAGCTTCTGCCTGGAGAGACCTATGTGAGGTCCCTCTACCTCTATCAGCTAGAAGCTAGAATACTTTACTACTTGGTATGCACTCTTCCCCTCAATGTTTAATTGTATCCCTTAAAATCAAATGTCATCTAGGCAACTTTTGCTTTAATTTCCCTTGTGACAGAAGAAATGAGAAGCAAATAATAGGTTAACATGACCCTATTCTATCACCCTTTTCAGAGGGGCTCACAAGAAACACAAAGAGCAAAGATGTAATAATAATGGCTACCTTTTTTTGGTGGGGGGGCATACATTTCATCGAATCCTCAGGGACCTGTTGTGCTTTGCAATAAACAGGTGAGGAAACTGAGGATTCAATTAAGCAAATCATCTGAATTTGTTTTGACAGCTGAAACGTGAGTCTAGGGTTAACCAATTCTATCCCAGCAACTTATATAACTTATATAAGCTCTAGGTTATGGTTTCAAACCTATTTTAATATATCTATATTAATCCTATTTAAATATTTATTTTTTAGTTGTATTTGAACACAATACCTTTATTTTATTTATTTTTATGTGGTGCTGAGGATCGAACCCAGTGCCTTGCATGTGGTAGGCAAGCACTCTACCGCTGAGTCACAACCCCAGCCCTCTATGTCAATTTTGTTGAAATATCCACAGAATTGAAACTTTGGGACTTACTAGGTTACTTAATGTAGCTTCCAAACCCATTCTTTATGTTAAACAAAGCTGCCTCTCAATAATGTATATGCTTCTCAAGAATGGAGAAAGGAAGTTGCTAGTGGAAATACTAATTGAGGCAAGAAAAATTAACTATATTATAAAAAAAAAAATCCAATTCTGCTTGCTTTTCAGAATTACCAAGAAAATAACTACCACCTCAGCACAAATGACTCCATTCGGCCACACTACCCACATTGCCCTGGTGATCTGATCCTGCAGAGCCATGTCATGGGTACAAACACTAAAACTAGAAGGGTCCTCATTCTAAAGCTTATAGCAGGAACTCAGAAGCAATAATACGTAAGGGTCTGATTTTATATGCCTTTTTCTTTCTTTATGATAAATCTTATTTACATAAGCCCTAACATTATCACATATATTTGAGGAGCTAGATATAAAGTGGACACAATGATGAGAAAAAATTAACAGTAGCACTAGACTAAATCCCAGAAACTCAAACTCTGGAAGGAAATGTGCCATCATGAAGTAGACTGATTGGACTGGAACTTCTGGAAATTGAGGCTGGAATGTTAACTTCCCCCAAACTCCCAGGTGATTATGTATGATTTTGCATACTGAGAACAATTACTGCCCTGGAGAGAGGTCCTATCAGAACTATTCAAGCAAAAATTTATTCCTGTAGTTCCCACAGAATTAGGGAATTATAAGAGTCAGATGTCTTTAAAAGTACCTCTCATGCATCAATAACAAATTATTTTAAATGGGTGAAAACACATTTGTTTCAAAATAAAAACATAACTATAATAATGTCTTTGACTATGTATTTTTAAACACTTCTAATTTTCAATGAATCGATATGTATTTCCCATAGTCTATACATCATTTTAAAACTCTGAATTTAGGAAGTGATACTTCACACTTATCCCATCACTACTTATTATATTAGGATGAGTGGTCACCAATGCTTGGTAGCAATTAAGAATCCTTAGGTAATCTCTCTGAATTAATAAGATGGGAATTAAAATTTTACAGCCCAAATCACATAGACTGCATAGCCAAGTCAAATCACTGTGCTGGAATTCAGATGACTAAAAGCCTAAATTTGGTAAAAGAAATAATATATGTATTATTTATGCATGTGTACTGTTCTTATGCCTCTGAAGAATTTGTACTTTCCAATAAGGTTATTTTCTTCTTTTCAATATTCTAAAAGCAGTGGCTGCCCTCTACATTTCAGCTGAGCTTTGGGTAAATTTATTTTACTTGCTGAATTTGGCTAAGCTAAGAGAAGAAATCTCTTTTGTGTCCCTGATAATAAAGTGTTGATTTAATTAAAATGAACACACCCCAAAAGAGCAGAAGAGTAATAAAATGGTTCTTTGCAAGCATGAAGAGATAGGAAAACACCTCTAAGATTTTGTGAACTGCATATGATTTTGGTTTGCAATAACCTCAATTATTAATGGGGTCACACCCCCATCTCGTTGTTATTTAGTTATAGGATTTGAAGTTTTAAAAGTTTTCATTAAAATCTGGTGGGTCTTTTAGAAGCCAATAGTTCAACCTCTCAAAGCAAAACAAAATGAATTCTAAGCTGAGAACATCAAAAAAGTAACGCAAACAAATGTGTGGAGTTCAAAATAAACATTTTTAATTTTTAAAAAGTGTGAAATAAGGTGGCTTTTTCTATTTTTCTTAATAACTTGAAATTTTTGCACATTGGATCATGTACCAAAAAAAACAAGCCTATAAACAAGTCTCATCTATGATGACCGCTATCTTTTGCAATGTAGAACTGAACACAAATTGTCAAAAAGTTGATTTTTTGGGCTGGGATTGTGGCTCAGTGGCAAAGCGCTTGCCTCACACGTATGAGGTACTGAGTTTGATCCTCAGCGCCATATAAAAATAAATAAACAAAGGTAAAAAAAAAAAGATTTTTCTTTTTGCATTTACTAAAATTAAACTGCAATCTTTCTCCTAACAAATGACTGTAAAGTTAAATGATATTGCACCTTCTAACCTAATTCTACGCCACAGTCATTTTTATCTCAAATCTTAATGTTTTGTCATGTACGTTAGACCAAAGTGGTGATAGTATATTTTAAATCTTAAATTGCTTTTAAAAGGATGCATCACAGGTTCACATTTCCACATCTATAACTTTATTAACAAATAAAATACATGCCAGCATGTTTATATATGGGCAATGACATTCCTATAATAATGAATGGCACATTATCAACCAACAGTTGAACTTTTTCAAGAATGAGGTTTTAAAAAATAATATACTAATATTTCATATGACTATTTGAATTAAATAATAAATGATTAAAATAACATTTAACAGCAGTTAAAAAAAACATAAAAGCCACTGTTCACTATTTACCATAAGTTGAAGTCATTCAAATACAATAACTTCTATTTAAAAAACAAAACAAAAAACTATGCTTTTTTACAGGCCAAACAAATGGCTTAGAAAGATTCTAACAACTGGTTCCTGCTCCTACCCCCCAGTTCCTTCTCTCAAAGGGTAGTAAATTAAGGTAGTCACTTCCCAGTACAGTGAACAAATATATTTAGGATGATCATATAATTTTTTCTCCAAATTAGGACACTTTTGAGAGAAGAGGAGGCACTATTTAAGCCAAGAAAACGGGAATAACCAGGATTGTTCTGAGCAAACTTAAAATACATAGTTAAGTACAGTATTAGATTCACTGTAAATACTTTTGTGCTTTTTGAAACAGTTGGAAAAAAATCTATTAAATAAATAAAAACCCTGATTTTTTCTCCAATTGGATATTCTGGACTCCACTTTTTCTGTTATGAGAAGTTTAAAAATATTGTGATTATCATTTTAGCAGGTTAAAATGTATGAAAATTAAAGGCATGTCTAAAATGACATATACTTTATAGGCTCAAAATAAAAGGCTGCAAATTAGTATTTTTTTCTAATAACAGATATTTTCATTTTAACAGTGTAAATAGGATTTGTTTTAATTTTAAATTTCTAAAATATCCTGAATACACTATATAGAAAAATGTATTTTGCCTTAAAATAGTTAATAGCATAACTACATAAAAATGGATTATCCTAGCAATTACTAGCTTAATCAAATGATAGAAATAATTTTAAACATTTTTGCATTAACTTCCAAGCCACATTTCATATGCATTCAAAAAATGTTTAGACACTCTAATAAGAGTACTGATTTTCAATCTTTAAGGCAGAGTGCAAAGGCGGTCATGTGTTCCCCAAACATAACAGTTATTTAAGCTCAAGCTCACAGGAAATGAAGGAAGGTATGCAGTATTTAAATAAATCTGGAAGGGAATATTAAGTTTTGGAAAAGAATATTTTGATGCCTCTGCTTGGATGATGAAATTAAAGGCTACCACTGAATTATGTCAATTACAGAGGATGATATAACATGCATACACGAACCTTAACAAATTTAGAAGAGGAAATCAAACAAAAAGTGAAGTTTTAATACTGGATTAATAGTGATACTTCAGAAAACAAGTATAAATATCATAAAAAATAAAATGAAATTTTAATAAATTGATGTTTGATAGCTGAGCTTCCTGATAATTGAAAACTACCATATGTCAAAGTTTAATTTCATTTAAAAATTATTAAAAGAACAAAGTATAGGTCTGTGGGAAATGAACAGAAGATATGAAGAAATCCAATGGGAATCTGTATATGTTACTGGTACATTCTAATTTTAATTTCCAAATTGGACAACTAAATTAAATATTTTGTTTACCCCATGCTATTGTTTTACTTTAAGAGGTATAACACAGGTACTTTAATCAACAATAAAAAGCCTATTGCAGCAGAATAAAATGAATGAGGGAAAACAAAATGTAGGAGGCTCAATTAGCAAACAAAAGTGTATGTTTTATTTATCAAAGACAATAAAAAAAATTAGAAAATACAGAGAAATACAAAAGAGATTAATAAAGCATTTTTTTCCAGAAATGGAAAATGTCCCTGAACAATCAGGTGTATCTTTTAGTAGTAGCCAGTGTCTAATAAGTGATCAATTTTATGTTTTACATAGCTATATTAAATGATTTTTATGTTTAAGGATAATATAATTCCCATCCTTTTTAATGTTGGCATTCAAAAGCAAAGATATAACTAACTTAAAAGAAAAATAGATGAGAAATAAAATGATTTGCAAGGTGCAAAATGTAGTAGCTTGTGAATATACAGCAGATTCCAGTTGCAGTAATAGTTACACACTCTCATCACACATACATACTCTATATTCCACAGATAATTTTCCATAATTTGAAAATAGGTATTTTGCATATCTCAATTCCGGTTATATATATTTTTTTTTTTACAAATTAAACCTGTAATCTTAAAGCAAGGAGCTATTAATAAAACAAGATTTTATTTACTAAGCTTAACAAATTAAATATCTGAAGAAAGATTATTACAGTGATATTGAAAGATACTTTTATTGGATTTAAAAAAGACAAATGTAAATGAGAATATCTTATTTGAAAAATTAATTTTTAAAATTGGCTTAAAATTTATATATTTGCTACACTCTGTTCCTGCAAGAATCTCTAAGATGTGTAATCCTAATAAACAAGCTTCTCATTTGAAAATCCCTAAAACTATTTATGTACCTTAAACATTTTATTTTCTTATAAAGGACAGTTTGTAAATCTCACTTTTCTTAAGACTTGCCAGAAAACAAATTCTATCTTTAACACCCAAATTTCTATATATGTTTAGTTTGCTTAATTTAAAATTAATGAAAACATATCTAGACATAATTTCTAAGAAAAAAATGTAAAAAGTAATTATGAAAATGGTTATTTACAGAAAGAATTTTCCTAAATAATAATATGTTCAAATATGTTCAAAAATCTAACAAATCCTTTCTTAATCAGCTCTTCAGGATTTAATGAACGTTATATATAACAAAGTTTTTGATGTGTAGAATTACTAGATGAATCTAAGAGCCAGAAACTAAAGCATTTGACATGGTTAATGATTTTATTTTCATTATACTAATGGTCAAGTCAAAAGTCAATGGCATTTACATGCTGGAAGACTGTGTATCACTCAACTCTTTCAATTTCATCAAACACTGATTAACCAAATATGAGTAGACTTTACCACTACAACTTTATGGTTTCTTTCAAGGATATGCAAATCTTTAAATGGGCACAAATGCAAGTGTGCAAAACAAATGAAATATAAATAATTAAAGAATGAACAGAAATGGCTTTTAAGCATAAACCACCCTGCCATTCAATTTTGAAGCTCCATCTTTTCTTCACTAATTTTTCTTCTATTATCAGTAGTCTTCTATCCTATTAAAGTTGTAGGTTTATAGATGATCTGAAAATTTCACATTGGTATAAGAAAGGAATGTTGGGCTGATGCAGTCTAGAGATAAAGAAAGAATTAGTCTTAAAATGTATTAAGTTGTACTTTATCTAAATCACAGTACAATAAAAACTCATTTTACAGCAGCATTACATCAAATATATAATGTTCTTTGGATAAAGATAACATAGACTATTTCAGAATATATTCTAAAGTATAATTCTTCTATAGGCATCATCAAGAAAATATATTTAAGACTAATTTCACTACTCACAAAACAGTCAGATTAGTAAACTTTGCCTTTTTATCTTAATACTGACAAATTCTCAATGTCTTGTTTACAAAAACATTTTACTAATTAAAAAGAAAATATAATACCTCTGTGGGCAGGTGATGCAGGAACTTTAATGAAACACTTAAAGTGATACTTTAATATGATCCAGAAATACATTATCGTCTTTGGCAGAAATAAGGAAAGTATACATGCTTATGCATGACCGATGTAAGTTATAAATAAAAGTTAAGCAACCAAATCACAAACCACATAAATTTTTTAATTAAAAAAAAACAGGAGCTGTGGTTGTGGCTTAGTGGTAGAGGACTTGCCTAGTATGTGTGAGGCACTGGGTTCTATCCTCAGCAATACATACATACATACATACATACATACATAAATAAATAAATAAACAAACAAACAAACAATAAAAACAGGGCTGGGGCTGTAGCTCAGTGATAGCATGATTGCCCAGCACGTGGGAGGCACTGGGTTCAATCCACAACACAACATAAAAAATTTAAAAATAAAGGTATTGTGTCCATCTACAATTAAAAATATACATTTATTAAAAAACTAAAATCCTCCCTATATATCCACAGGGGATTGGTTCCAGGACCAGCCCCCCCTTGGATACCAAACTTCTTAGCTGCTTAAGTACCTTACATAAAATGGCACAGTATTTGCATATAACCTACACACATCCTCCCATAAACTTTAAATCATCTCTAGATTACATATAATACCTAATACAATTGAAATGCTATGTAAATAGTTGTTGTACTACGTTGTTTAGGGAATAATGACAAGAGGGAAAAGTCTGCACATGTTCAGTATAGATGCAATTTTTCTTTTTCAATCCATGACTGGTAAAATAAACTGAAGCAGAACCCTCAAATAGAGAATATTTACTTGGTTACAGCAACCCTGAAACACTTTATCCTTATAGTCCTTTCAATCAGAAATTAAATGTTTCAGCAGATATTTTGTTTATGAGTTCAAATACTTTTTAAAAAAGTTTAAAGAATTTATAGATACGAAGTATTTTGGCACTTGATTTCAAAATAGAGAATTAAGATAAAAGGTATTTATATATGTACATATTCCTGGCTGTACAACAAATAAATGCTATGGCTACATATCAGTGTCCAGAAACACACTGGATAACTAGTAAGAGTAAGACAGCCTCTGCTTATTGTTTTATACTCCCATTTATTCGTAATAGCCTTCATTTTAATACAAAATGATACGTTAAGAAAACAATAACAGAACTACTTGCATCATTCCAGATTGTTAAAACGCCTGCATGACAAACTGCTTTTTTATCTCAGATTTAGTCTTTTTTATTCACCAGACATTTATGTAGATTTCACTTTTGTTTTATGCAAAATGCCCAACACTTCAGTGTGTCAGATTTTGTTTTTCAGGTATGCAAGTTTTGTGCTGATGGTCACTTCAAACACAATCTATGAACAATCTTTAAAAAGAAGTTTAAAAAGTATGTGATTTAAAGTTTTTGTTTATTCATTATGTATTTAAAAATTAAAATTTATGAAATTCAATTTTGAAAATCAAAGGTACCTTAAAAAGTCTATAACTTATAAAGTTTCATTAAGCTGCTGACAGTATAAAATGTATTAGCTATGCTAACTTTGAGTAAAAAATTATAAGTACACGTTAAGCATTTAATATGTATCTAGTAAATGTGAGTATAGAAAAGAAATAACAAGGTCACTATATTTATATTCCTTACCTCTATAATAGGAAGAAATATCTTGTTCTATGAGCTGCTGCCATACTTTCAGACATGTTTCTGACTTTTAGATAATTAACAAATCCTCTGAAGAAAAGAAGCAGGCCTGGGAAGATTGAAATAATTCATATATATTATGTTATTAAGCATAAAGGGGCCTCATAAATATAAAATAGACAATTATAAATAAGACTCTTTTGGTTCAGGGAAGTTAATCTTCAGGGTTCCATTTATTTTATATTATGTTTTACATTAATGATAACTCCACCATGAGGAAAGATAATGAAATTTTTCTGCCATCTATATTCTTTCAGTTTGGTAAGCTTTAATGTACCAAAACTGAAGTAATGCAAATCCAGCTATGACAATCCAGAATTACATAAAAAAATACACCTGCTAAGTGATTTCTTTAAACAGCAAAATTTCCTGTTGCACTTAAACTGATTCAATGAGAAATCTAATTTTATAGCAAATTTATCAATTAATATAACGACTGTGTAAACCAAGACATGTTGTTTTTATATGAAGCATTCAAAGGAGAACCTATGCATTTAGTTGGTAAATAACTGTAGGGAAAAAAACAATACTATCAAGCAATATCAAGTGCCCATATCATCTGTAATATATACATTTGAAGATAAATTTATTATATGTGTATATATTTTTTTTAAAAGAGAGGGGGGGAAGGAGGGAGAGAATTTTTTTTTTAATATTTATTTTTTAGTTTTTGGCGGACACAATATCTTTGATTTGTATGTGGTGCTGAGGATCGAACCCGGGCCGCACGCATGCCAGGCGAGTGCACTACTGCTTGAGCCACATCCCCAGCCCCTGTATATTTTTTAATTATAAGTTCTTTAAGTAATAATTAAAAACTAATATATAACAAAAATTAAGAAGAGTCAAGAAAGAAAGGTTGAGAGGCAGTCACTCTAGTAATTTCTTGGATTATTAGACATGAGATTTCTACCTCAGTTTTTCTCCTTTGTAAAACAGTATTTTGATAAATACTAATTTATAGCAAAGATATTTTTAACAATTAAAAAAGCAATACCTGTGAAATGTTCAAAGCTTCAGATGAAAAGTATAAGATAAGTATAAAAGCACTGCCAGTATTATTAAAAGTCTTTAAAATATTTTAGCATATAATTTTTAGAGATATATTTTATAAATTTATAATCAGAAAATGGTAGGTAAAATAACAAATACACAAAATATATGTGTGTATAACTTTCCTCACCAAGAGAAAGAGTTATCTGTAAATTCAAAACATAAAATCCAAAAATAAATTTGTACCCCAACTAAAAAAACAGTAATCAACACATTAACAAAAAAGCTTATCTGTAATAAACTGGAGGAAAAAAGGAGAAGAAATACTCAATTAAATTTCCAAACTCCCTAAATAAATGCTAGATTATGGCTCTGATGTGGAACTGGAATTGTTCTCTGTATTCTATTCTGCCCCACAGTTATTCTCCTAAAATTTCCTTTAATATCTTAATAATGTACATATAAACAATTATGGTTAAATAATAAAGAACAAAAAATTCAGGAAGTCAGAATATAGTAAACAATGTAAAATTGGCTTAACCCTCATACATGTCTAACTTCTCAACACAGTCATGACAATAAAATAATTCCACTGATTGTCAGAGAAACTGACCACCAAGAGTCTGTTTCCAAAAAAAAAAAAATCCTACAGATTTGATAGCATGGCTAAATAAAAACTCAAAGAGAAGACTGCCACCTACTGAAATGCTATTATCATTCTAGCAAAATTATTTTTTTGGTAGAAACAAAGCTTATTCATACCAGTTTGAACTATGGATTAAAAGCATAATGTAATTTTAAGATTAACTTAGTTACCATACATATAAAACTGAAATCCATAAAGCTGACCAATATTAATGAAAAGACATGCCATATAAGAAGAAAACCCAACAGAAATACTGTGATCATTAGGCTGAAACTTTTCCATATGCCTGGCTGATTCATGATTAATGCAGGGCACATTTCAAAAGTATAAACCATGTTTCCATGATCCAAAAATAAAAGAATGCATAAAACACCCAAACTATCCTACTCTCAAATTTCCTAATATCATTAAAATAAATTATGCATGTTTATTTTGCAAGATAAATACTGGTGACAATCATGTTGGGATTTTCAAATTTTGTGTAAAATTCAGTTATTCAAACCACTTATTCTTCATATTGATAGCCTCCATATAAAATTAATTGAAAAGCTAAGTATTTGAATGAGAATTATACAGCAGAAAAGTTTGTTAAAAATTTATTTCCATCTTGTAATGTTAGAATATCAGAGTTAAACTAAAATTAGTTTAACTGAAGTGCATTAATAATAAACTTACCAAGCACAAGAAATATCCACCAAAGCCAATACTGTCCATTGAAATATCCAGTAAAATAATCAGAAAACTAGAGAGTGAACATAAATATATTAGTCATATTTGCATACTTGAATTACAAAATTGTAGATTACACTCAAATTCAGAATAATTTACCTGAAATAATTTACCTTAAAAACAGAAAGAAAAATAATGAAAAAATACTTATTGATAATTACATGAAAAAAATCTCTTATGCAAAAACAAACTGACTTCTGTTACTAACTTTATTAACAAAAAACAGTTGAACTACTTACAAAAAAAGAAAAGTAAATGCTATATATCTGACTCAAGTATTTTCTCATTAAAGCATTCACATGTCAGTCCTTTTTTTTACAATCTCTCAAAGCCACAACTACCATCCCAAACACACTACAGCAACCCACTGCTTTAGATATTAACACCAAAAGCTACATTATCAGATGGGAATGTTCTGGTGGCCTCTAAAAAGAGCTTTTGACCTTCTGTATGCCCCCTACTGTTAATCACTGCCCAAAATACTAAGCACATAAAGACCCCCAACTCATTGGAGTCTTTTTATTTTCAAACTAAATAGGGTAGCGTTCAGTTCTCATCAGTGAGCTGAAAACAGCTAAATGAACCTTGAAGGGGCATTTCAACAGTTCCTATTGGTGGCCATGGCAGATAGTTTTATATGTGGGAATATGAACAGGCAGATGGAAGGTAGGTTTGATGGTACAGAACACAGGTATCTTTTCCTTGATTAGACTCTAGCCACCATATTTCAATACTTTTAAAAGGTTTAAAAATATAGATCTAATTTTCTTCAGAGTTACTTCTGATAATTCTTCCTTATTCCTTCCCTATCATTTTAGCATCAACAATGCCCTGAATAATTGTATTTTAAATGTTTCATATAACCTACCTTAAAACTATTAAAAATTAACTTGTTTTATTACATTATTTCTACAGGTTATTATTATTGAATTAAATGCACATTTGTGCTCAAATATTTTCTAGAGATTTGCATGAAATCTTAAAAATCCAATAGTTTTGGTAATAACCAAAATACGAATTATAAATAATGTCATGGGCTGAGATGGTAGCTCAGTAGTAGAGCGTTTGCGTAGCATGTGCAAAGTCCTGGGTTCAATCTTCAGCACCATACATAAATAAAATAAAGGTCAAATAAATAAATAAATAAATAATATCGCTATTTGGGAAGCAGATCAACTAAAGGTTATCTCTTTTTAAAAGTTTTCTAAGTATTTTCTCTGGAATCATTTTCAACTAATAAATAAACTATACACTAATTCTTAGAGTCAGAAATTCCAAAGAGTAAAAATTTCAAGTACTATTAAAAATGCAAATCCCACATACTCCCAAACATTTTAAAAATATATAATAAAGAACTTGAAAACTGGAAGATTGCAGCTTATAAAATAGAACTGCAGAATGCTTTTTAATTAAGTGTTAATGATTAGAAATAAAAGGTTCTCATAGAGACTTTAAGAGGTCATAAAAAAAAAATAAGGAACCAAAACAATACATTTTTAACTTTTTGTACATGGTACCCAAACAAGATGCAACCAGGAAATCAAGAAAAGAGTCATTCCTATCCAAAAATATCTAGCATAGAGTTATTTACCCCAAAATTAAGAATATAATTACCTTCACCTTGAAGTCAAGAGGAAGACTCATTATGTAAAAAGGATAAAGAAGCTTTAGACTCATTACTGAATTTAAAAATAAAATGTTTTAGAATACTGAGATGGTATCATAGAGTTGAGCCAAGTTGGGTTTGTTTTTTTTTCTGTTTAGTTAATAAATCAATCATGTTGACTGGCCAACCACAGGCTACAGAAATCAAATTTTAAAAACCAATTTATCAACATTAAGAATTTGTCTGATGCTATTATACTAAAACACCAGTATTTTGTTATGTCCCACTTTCAAAAAGAACTTATTTTTAATAGAACCCATGCATGGTTAAATAAACAAAAAAAAAATCAAAAGCCTTAGGCAGAAGTAATAAAATTCTGGGCTAAATATATTCATACAAAATCTGAGATTCATGGCAGATCAGAAATGAAAAAGAAGGCAACAATATGATTTATTAAATACTTATCATCTAATAAAGGGACATACCAAACTTTTTGGAGAAAACCTCTCTACACTAAACTCCAAAAGGAATTTATTGCTTGACGCATTTCAATAAGTACAGTGTAACAAAGGCAGCACAGAATTAGGAAGACAGGCATTGAATTGAGAACAAAGTAAATTCTAATCCATGTATAAACTGTGTGACCTTGAGCAAATTATCACTCTTTTGCATTTAGTTTCATCGTCAACAAAATTGCTGGATCATCACCAGCATTAGAGATATAGATAGGGTTAAAGAATTGGGTGTTATCAAATTATACCTGGAACATGGTCAATGAATGGTAGCTATTATTATTTTATACAAAGGATTGTTTAAAATTCTTCTATCAGTTCTCAACACTAACAGCTTAATATTAGCCTTAACTCAAGCAAACATATTTTAAAGGGAAACTAAAGAGTCCTGGTAGTTAAACTTGATTTGGTAGACATCTTATGAATTAAGATATATAACTGGCATTATACTCACAAAACTGTGAGAAACTCCAGGCTTCGGTTTTAGGTTCCCCATCTTATCACATTAACCAGCTTTGACTACTGGCTAACCCTTTTCTTAACATCCAACCCTTCTTCAACTCTCATTCTAGGAGAGAATTAGGCTGTAATATGCTAAAGGAATAGGTTATAAATAATGGGTAACTTCTTCCTTATGCACATAAATGATACTAGCAATTAATCAACTTGAGGCAAGTTGAGAAAAGGATAAGGCCTAGGAGAATGATCAAAGTGGCTTTATTTATTCATCATTTTAATCTTCTGAAAAGCTACCCATATACTTTTAAGTTCTGTTATACAATTAGTAAATTAAAATATATAAATTATATAAGTCACATTTACTTCAATATCGGTTTCTAATCAAATAAGTTAAATTCTTCTAATGTTTTCAGAAGAATCATAGGTCTTAAATGTCAGCATCTCTTAAATACTTAAAGCACTTTGATCATTCTCCTAGGCCTTATCCTTTAAAATCTAGGAAAAAAAACATTTGTAAAAAGAAGCCCAAAAGGAAACTTCAAGAGGCAAAGGTAAAGAGCCAAGGGATGATTGTGTTAATGGTACTAATGCCTATTTAATTTTTACAGGGACTAGGAAAGTTGTTGTGATGGAGAAAAAAAAAAAAAGGATGTTTCACTCTCTCTCTGAAAACCATCTTTTAAAGGATGAGAAGCAGGCAGATGGTGATTTCAAGAAACAGCAGAAAAATAAGAGACTTAGAATGAATATAAGGAAAAAAGATGAGTTCCTATAGCCATTTATTTCATAGGCCTTTACTTCTGAGCTCTGAATGTTACAAAAAAAAAAAAAAAAAGATATTTCAGTTTATTGTAATTTGCTAAACAACACAAATTCTTATTTTCATCTGATCATAGGCATGCTTGCACTGGACCACAGTAGTAGTAGCCACCTCTTACTAAGCACACACATTTGTGCAGTAAATGAACAACCTACTCTATTTACCATACTTTATAAAAATTCTGTGAAGCAGATATTATTGACCTATTTCAAAGAAACTAATACTCAGAAGAACAATTAATTAACTTAATGTGAGAATACACGAGATGTGAGCTTAAATTTTTCTGATTTCAAAGTTCTCCTATACTAACAATTAGCAGCCTCTCATATAAACTTATAAAATGTTCACACTAAAGAGATCACTATAATAATTATATATAAAAGTAGAAACCTTTAATTTATTGAATTCATGTGCAAAAAGTGAGCACTTATGAACTATACAGAAAATTTCATATCTTTTTATTTTAGAAATAGTAAAGGTTTAGGCTATCAAGACACTCACCCTGACAATAAGGATCCACTTGATCAATGAAAGTCCAAATCCACAGATAGCACCATACCTTCCAGCTATGGTGTTGGTGATACAGAAGGATAAGCAAAATCCAAGCCAGTTGAAAATAAATGCCACTAAAAGCAACAGAAACAGTTTTTTAAAGATTATAATTTAAAAACAAATTAACATATATATAATATTAACAATATGACACTGCTCAAAGGTAACAAGAGTTTTCATTTCTCTACCAACTGAACCATCTTTGTAGACTGTAATTTACCTTTTGCAAATGTATACATGAACAAATGGGTAAATTTGGTTTCCTGGTCAATAAGAATCAGGTCAACAAGAATCAATTCCTTAAAGCTTATTATCAGTGGGTAAAACTACATTTTTAACCAACCAAAAAACAGACCACAATGTAGTACTCATGTAGTTCCAACCCAAAAAACTGAGTATAAGCAATCAACCAACAAAACTGGCCTTTTTTCAAAGGTAAAACAATAAAACTTAGTACTTCACAAATATTTTATGGGCTTCTTAAAGTATAGTTATAATTCTTAGGTGTTCCTTTTCTGGATTCATTTACAATATATAACCTCATCTAAAAGCTAAATTAAACTATAGCATTACATTGACAGAACAAGTCACCAAAGTACTGTTTTTCCAATGTGTGTGGTGTCCATGTAACCCCTTTGAGAACTGTAACTTTTCACTTCTATGTGTTATGTCCATCCTCAAAAGAGTTTACAGAATAAAGATACTCAACATCATAATCATTAGAAAAATGCAAATTAAAACCATAATTAGATAATATTACATACGTATTAGAGTGTCAAAAGTTAAAAATAAAAAATAATAGTCTATCAATTGCTGGTGAAGATATAAAGCAACAGGAACTCTCTTTTACTGCCTAGTTAGAATATAAAATGATATCGCTACTTTGGAAGACAATTTCATTTAAGTCAGAATTAACACTTCAAAACACTCTTGGTTCTTTTTAAAGTTACAAATAACTTAATTTTTCTTTAGTTATGTTTCCCTCAAATCTAAAACTGGAATGACTCAGGTGATTAATTACAGCACATCATGTTAATACTCACATACATGGTACAAACAGCTGAACCCTGCAAGAAAAATTATCTAAATACAGCCAAAGAGAATCTATTATATGTTAAAGTACAGAGTTCAAGGTCATTTCCACTGACCTGTCAATTATAATTTCTTGAGTTTAACTGACAATCAGCTGGATTTTATTTCATTCTTTAAAAATTTTTATTAAAAATAAGACCAGAGTGGGTAGGGATGTGGGTCAAACGGTAGCGCGCTGGTCTGGCATGCGCAGGGCGCTGGGTTCAATCCTCAGCACCACATAAAAGTAAAATAAAGATGTGGTGTCCACCGAAAACTAAAAAATAAATACTAAAAAATTCTCTCTCTCTCTCTCTCTAAATTAAAAAAAAAATAAGACCAGAGATATTTAGTTTAGACATGTATATGAAGCACTTGTGGTAATACTTAAAAGGATGAAGAAGCAAAAACATTATCATGGAATATATGTATTTTTCCTTTACATTTTCTGAACAAGAACATGTAATTACATTGCCAAGTTTAAGTGTAAAGTTTACTTTTAAAAATTTATTTTTATATACATATATATTTATATTTAGTTGTCAACAGACCTTTATTTATATTTATTTGTATGTAGTACTGAGAATCGAACCCAGTTCCTCACACATGCTGATAAGCAAACGTTCTACTTCTGAGCCACAACCCCAGCCCTTAAGTGTAAACCTTCTTTAGTTATATGAGATAAGAGATTGAAACACAGATGTCAAAAATAAATAAGGCAAGAATGTACCCTACAAAAGGTTTAACTAAAATATTCTTACTGATTTTTCACTTATTTTATTTGTACAAATACAATCTGAAATGCTCAAATTACAAACCCATTAAAGAAAAACCTACTTCTAGATCTTTTTACCAACAGTAGCTATTAGTTTAAGCATGGAAAAATACAACAAGTTGCAATTTGAAGAATAACCACTAGATGGTAGTAATTACAAATAAATCCATGCTTTTATCAATGCAAGCTCTAGGCCTAGTCTACCAGGAAAAAATTTTATCAGGAAATGAAGATTAAAAAAAAAAAAATCATTCTTATAACATTTGTGAAATATTTACAGAATAAGAAGTATAAAAAATGTAAGCTGTAGGAAGGCTGAGGCAGAAGAATTACAAACTCAAATAGAGTCTTGGCAACTCATGTCTCAAAACTAAAAAAGGGCTGAGGTTGGGGGCTGGGGTTGTGGCTCAGTGGTAGAGCAGTTGACTAGCATGTGTGAAGCACTGGGTTCAATTCTTGGAACCATATATAATGAATAAAATAAAGGTCCATCAACAATTAAAAAATACATATTTAAAAG
>NW_025999943.1:6393683-6397849 GCF_001458135.2 Marmota marmota marmota
GGGCCTGAGGTTGTAACTCTGTGGTAAAGTACTTGCCTACCAGGGCAGGGATTAAACCAGGCCCCAGGTTTAATCCAAAATATCACAAAAAAATAAAACAAGCCATAGAAAAATGATTTAGTAAAAATTTAGTAAAAGTCAGATTATTTATATTAAATCTATATATGTGTATTTATATTAATTACTCTTGCTGAACAAAAATAAAGTCACCCAACGTATTTGTTACCATATATTTCCAGTATTTATATCTGTATTTACAGTATTTATATCTGAAATATTTTTAAATTTAAAAAAATAAAAAGAAGATGATATAGAGTTAAGAGAAATGCAGAAATAGATAAATAAAAACCAAGCTCTGATTCAAAATAGATAGTTAAATAATAATATTTTTATTCCTGAGAAACAAGTATTCATATCACAAATAGTATAATAAACTTAATGATTTTATAAGATTTCGAATTAATGTTTAAGCTACTATTTTGTAAACAAAATATACACAAAGTTTGTTATTAATATGAAAGAGTATGGGTGAATTAAAAGTCCAAAACTAAAGTTAAGTTAAAAACTAGAGTTCAGGGCTGGGGATATAGCTCAGTTGGTAGAGTGCTTATCTTGAATGTACAAAGCCCTGATTCAATCCCCAACACCACAAAAAATAGAAAAATTTAAATAAATAAATAACCTAAAGTTCACCAGATCAATAGTACAAAACATCAGATATTTGTAACTAAAGTTCATATTCTTTCCATTGTATCTAAGAATTGCAACTAGAATCAATTTGTGATTTAAATTTCACATATATATTAGCCAGTAAACTAAATATAATTTAGAAAATTTGAAGAAAAAGTTATAGCTGCCTGCCCTTCTCCCACCACCAATGTCTCTTCTTAGCAGATGAAATAAAGAAAGGGAAGCAAGAAACCATTTCAAAATGGAAAAGGTTAAAGTGAATTTCTAGACTCAAAAGTAACTGAACACATGAAGAATTTTTTTTTTTTAAGTTGAAAATGGCTCTTTAAATAAGTAAACTATTTCTTGGTTTTACCACCAAATAAACCTTAGAGCTAAAATGAATTTAATCAGCATTCTCTCTAAGAAGGTATGAAAACCTGATCATTTAAATAGGTAGTTAAATTAACCCTATCATTGTCTAACAAATTTGCTTAAATGAATATTGGGTTTCTACTATTCGTTTTAACTATTAAAGCAGTTTATTGAAGGTATTAAAATTAGTCAATGATTTTACCACATGCTATTCTCAGGAACTGAAATAACAAACATCCCTCATGGAGTTTAAATCTATAAGTCAAACATTAATTTAAGAATTTTGTAAGATATTAAAAAAAATACACTATTCTTCTAATCTTCTAATTATGCATCATTACCCCCAAAGAAAACTTAAACTTAATTTCATACCTTTGTGCCTCCAGTGATATTGTTCTGGCTGCCCAGAATATCCCCCTTTCCAACCCTTATTTTGGCTTTAGACCACTCAAATGAAGTCTTCTGCCCCAAAATATATTTTACAGTTTCATTCTATACATTCCTACAGCACTGAATGAACATTTAAATGCATTTCTCTTATAAAATCTTTAGTTTAAATTAGCTTATATATCTTTATGCAGTCAACATCTAGCATCATGAATGCAATGCGTAATTATCCAATAAATGTTTAATAAATTCTAGGACTTATATTCACTCTAGTCCTCTCTAGAACAATTTGTATTTCAAATGAGGTAAATACATGCTAATAATAATTTATTTTCTTCACTGTTATACATACATACAGCTAACAAATATTTTTATAAAAAAAAAAGTCTGGAAAGGTCACTTACTGAAAAATGCCAGCATGAAAATGCCATCATTACCCACTCTAAGTTGGTCTGCATCACTGAAGTCATCTCTTGGTGGACACTCTTCCTCTGGATTCTGTGAAACACATAATATCAGAATAGCTCTAAAAAAAAAATTTTATATTCTTAATGTAAAAATAAACAATAAAAATTTCAATAGAATCTAAGGTTCTCAATCTGTTAACAAAGACAAAACGAGATAATGAGTACACTGAGTTAGACTCAAAAAACATTAGCAAGTATAATTTTTTCAGGGGCATTCAAAAAAAGAGTGATTTTCAGATAAACACAAAAGAGATTAAGTTGAATAATATCAATTCATGAAAATGGTATCACAAAGATAGATGTTACCCTGTTGTATTAGTGTCAAATGAGAAAACAGGCACTTTCAAATCAGTAGTGGAATTCAGTAAGTACAATTCCAATGGCTGGCAATTTGGCAATCTTTGTCAAAATTAAAGTATATACCTCTGGATCCAGCAATTCTAGTTTTTGAAATATATTGTACAAATACATATACACACACAATCCCACTTGTAAGAAATGAAATATAAAGATAGTTCTTTGCAACAATGTTAATAAGAGTAAAAGATTAGACACAATTTAAATGCCCATCAATAGTGAACTGTGGTCTGTAATTCCAGTAGCTCGGGAGGCTGAGACAGGAGAATGGTGAGTTTAGAGCCAGCCTCAGCAACTTAGCTAGGCACTAAGCAACTCAGTGAGATCCTGCCTCTAAATAAATACAAAAAAGGGCTGGAGATGTGGCTCAGTGTTTTGAGTGCTCCTGAATTCAATCTCCAATACCAGAAAAAAAAAAAAAAAAGTCAACTGTGTCAGGAGATAATGCTCCATAGGTCTCTCATGTTTCTGCACATCTTCCAGGTAGAAATACTGGTTGCCTTTTTCTGGATGTTTATATAGTGAAGAGCTTTGGAAAAGAGAATGCTTCCCTTCATAGCAAACATATGGACATTCTTATCAACTGTTAGTAAAGATGAGATCCTTAAACTCAGGGTTCCTTCTCCTATTAATACACTCCACCACATTAAGTTGGGAAGTAGTCCTCCTTGTACTGTCCTGTGAGAACCAGGGCTCATGGAAGTGACAGAAATAAATACTAATACTCTGTACTGCTATTACTGTGAATAATAAAGTCCTAAGCAGTCCTATGTCTTCTACCTGCTTCCAGGATACCGACAGACCAATCAGATTGCTTGCAAGTTGGGTAAAAACTCGATAGATTGAGGAAATAAATTATTTTATATCTATCCAAATTGAAACAAAAAAATGTGAAAATTTTAAAGCAATAAATAAATAAAAAAGAACAAAAAATGTCTTCAAGTCTTATATTCTAATGCAATCTCCAAAACATATTATATGAAGATAATTTGTATAATACCATTTGTATACAAAACTAATATACTAAGGTATGAATATATTTTCTTATAAATGCAAAGAACTTCTCTGAAAGCACTGATTGCTTCCAATATACAACAAATATTACTGGAAGACCCAGCAATTACTATATAAGACTTTGCTTCCTGGTCCTTGTGATATATCAATATATACAAAACAAATATGTATGACCTGGAGTCTATATTGCAGACAAGGGAGTCAGACAATAAACAAAATATAGTAGTAAGTTATGTATATAATTATTTAAAAACGCAAATGCTATGTCAGAAGAGAAGAAAAATGAAAGGTGAAAGAGCGAGGGGTCTAAGGAAATTTGGGGATGTTATGGAGTTAAAAGTCTATAATTTTAAATATGGTGGTCAGGTAGGCCTCACTGAAGTAAGACTTAAGAAAAAACTTAAAGGGGTGGTAAGAGGGTAAACTATGCAGGTACCTCATAGAAAGAGTTCTAGGCAGAATAATAAGCCAGAACTAAGGTCCTAAAATAAAATCACACATGACACGTTAGAATAAAAGCAGAGAGTTTTCCATGGCTGGACTAGAGTGAACACAAGAGAAAATAGGAAGAAAACATGTCAAAAAGGTACAGAAAGTCCACTGAAGGATCTTGGATATTACTGAGTAAGAGGTCTTACTCAATTTTGATCAAATGAATGTTACGTGATTTAAATATGTAATATCTCAGGCTATTTATATACAATCTGAGTTCAGTACTAACTTTTCAGGTTCAGTCAGAGAAGGTAGTGCCCTGCCTAAGAGCCTATAATTAGAAACGTCAAGGTAGAACTTGAATCCAGGCTACTGATGTTCTTTCCACCCAGTCTTGGTAGTTTTATGTATATACTACTTTCTTTTTTTTTTTTTTTTTTTTTTTTTTTTTTTTTTTTTTTTTAA
>NW_025999943.1:6400598-6584819 GCF_001458135.2 Marmota marmota marmota
TTAAAAAAAAAAAAAAAAAAAAAAAAAACTTTCGAAGCCATGTTATATTGTTTATTATTTGAACCCAAAGATTCCTTAAAATCTGTGATGATATATCCTGGCAAACTTTATATGGTAAATTTAAAGACTGGCAATGATTAAATGCATATTAAAATTTTGTAACTTTCAAATTAATTCAAAAAATAACATGAAAATACAATATGAACCCCCCCAAAAGAAAAAAACACTATCAATGATGACAAAAATGTTTCATATTATTTTAAAACATTAATCCAGAAATTTATCAAACGATGTCATTTTTTAAAAGATAGAAGGCATACAAAGATATCTTTTATAATATTGACATTGGTGGAGGGAACCCACACACAAACATATAAAAAGGATATAATTGTTCACTGGAGAAAAATGGGCACTAAATGGGCACTAATTACACTACTATATTGACTCCATGGGACATTCAACCATTAAATAACAGAAAAATATTTACATACATTTCTAAAACAGAAAGGACAGCATTTGTGAAATAATTTCAGCTACATTAAAATTTATTAATACAACAGACACTAGTATGGCAATATGTAAATCAATGGATGTGTAACTGATGTGATTCTGCAATCTGTATACGGGGTAAAAATGGGAGTTCATAACCCACTTGAATCAAAGTGTGAAATATGATATATCAAGAACTATGTAATGTTTTGAACAACCAACAATAAAAATTTAAAAAAATAAAAATAAAAAATAAATAAATAAAATAAAAGAGAAAATGCTTTGTAAATTAAAAAATAAATAAATAAATAAATAAATCCAAAAATTTGTAAAAGACACTAAAATATTTTTAAAATAAGACCTGTAACAGAATGGTTATGGCATTTTTATCTTCCTAATTTCCTACAATGGCTAATACAAAGAAGGCATTCATAAACTTAACCAATTATATTTTATTAAACACCGAATATATGCTAGTAACAAATTAGGTACTAGGACTATGATATATATAATTCTACCTGTCCTGGAGTTGCTCACAATTTATCAAGTGCTAGCTAGTTCTTACATTAAAAGGTAAACTACTGAAACCATTTCAAATAAGTTACCAAAAAAAAAAAAAAAAGATGTTAACCACTATAAGGTTTTAGATGAGCCTACCTGATGAACAAGCCCTATTACAAAAGGTTTATAAAATGATTTGAAATTCAATTACTTTCCTCAGAAATATTAAAAATGAGTAGAACTGACATAAACCCATTTAATCATTATATAATATGCATGCAGCTACATACATCAGAAATAGAAAAGAGTAGGGGGAAAAAATTTAAAAAGTAGAAAACAAAGATTATGTTACAAAGTCTCTTGACTATCTACCTATATAGTCCCAATGAGAGTTAATTTAAGAAATAAATTCAGAGCTCATCCTCTGAGACTCATTTACAACTAAATGTGCTCAAATGCTAATGAGACCAGGTTTGTTTTATAATTTAAAAAAAAATAATAAGAAAAAATTACATCTACATAATATTTAAACATATATATATATTTATGCAATTTATGTTTTGAGGTGTGAATCCATTGTGGAATGGCTAAATTGAGCTAACTGACATGCTTTTCCTTGTATATCATTTTTGGTGGTGAAAACACAAGATCTACATTCTTGAGTGATTTTAAGGTATGGACATTTTAAAATTTGTGTGTGGAGATACATATAAACAATCATACATTCAAACTCTGCCAAAAGTGGGTGCTGGAGCACTGGATTAGGACGCCCTGATATTTAAGAGATATTTTATGAGGAATCCAAGTTAATGTCTTTTGTACAACCATACTTTGCTTTCTGTGGAATTCTCTATAAGACCCATAGGCTAATATAGCAATTGCATCAGAAGAAAGTAAAAACAGAACTTTTCTTTGTGGACATGTTCCAATTCAGGTTGGGAATCACAGTTTCTTTCTAAAACAAGGCACTTGAAATGATGACAGAATGGAATAGTAACACTTCAGAGTTTTCTCTCCAAAGGGGGTAAAATCACCTTTATGCTTTTCTCAAAGTCCAAATAATGCTTCCTACTTTAAAAGCAGGAAGTTAGGGTAGTAAAGTATCCAATGCCCATAATACAATTTAAGGATCTTTGGCTCTGCTAATAACTAAGGCAACATCTCCTAAAATACAGTTTAATTTACTCTGAGAGTCATTCATGAGCACTTATAAACTTCCATGTTCTAAGCAAGCTAGAGTTCACTGTGACAGAAACTCCCTACTTTATAGATCCCTTCCTTCTCTATAATTCTCCCTCAAAATATTAAAAATCCTTCTTGACAGGGTCATCAGTCAATAAGGTGTATTTATGCTACTGTCTTAAGGGACTTAACTTTCCTCTCTGAGAGAGGTAAGTTATAAAAAATTAATTAGGGGTTTATTATCTTTACCTAACTTCATAACTGTTAGCTATATGACATTTATGTGTGATAGAAGATGGGAGTGGAGGCAGGGATGGGAAGAGCTATTGTTGATGGAAAAAGCTCATCCTGGAAAGATGCTCATCTATCAAACCATCTAACTGCTGGGCTCTGGCCTCAAGTACAGGAAAGGCTTCTTTCTGTCTTGACTCCTCACCTAATTCTACCTTTCTTGGATGAGGTTTTGTTTTGTTTTGTTTTTGTCATTTTCCTGAACAAAATGGGATGAATCTAAGAATCTGAAATGACACTTCCAAAGCAAGAAAAAAAGCCCTGCTTGCAGCAAACACTAAAATATAAATAATTTCCACCTTTTACCTGACTGGTTGAATAGCATACATGCATCTCATTGTCGTTCCATTAGTGAGACAGCTACTTCTTTTACCAGAACAAATAACACGTATCTTACTGACACCATTACTAAGGCATATACGAAGGAAAAAAGGAAGAGGAATCTTTCACCATCACTCCAAAATTCTAGAATATGTTAAAAGGAAAAATAAAATTTAGCTGAAAAAGTATTTAAAGGCCTTATCTCTCTCTATGCTATTATATAGCCTATCTTGAGTTCTTTCATGAAGTCATTAGCCTAGCTATGCTAGGATGAATCATGACTAAAGTGACAGAATATGGAATCTAAACTTATGTAAGGAGAAAAATAAGTACATAGACAATGAAGAAGTCAGTAAACTTGAGGTCTAGGTGAAAGAGAAGAACTGTTAGGATGGTGGTACACAGAGCAAGTGAGTTAAAAGGGTGAAAAGTTAGCTCCTGAGATGCCTAAAACCAAAATTTTATGAAGTGATAAATGTATTGGTAAAGACATGTTCTAAAATGACCACAAGCTGAGGAGGCAGGGGAATATCAACAGAAATGAGGTCAAGAAATAGAGAAGGTGAATTTAACTTGGAAAATGTCAATTTCACCATAAATGATGCAAATAAGTAGTAGTAGGGAAAATACAGGAAATGACACACTGTCTTAAGGAACTACTGATATTATTAAATGCATATAAAATAAATTAACAAAAATATTATCAAAAGAAATGATAAATTTTCTTACTCTTTGAGATGTTTCTGCCGCTGCAGCTGCCATTGCAGCAGCTTTAGCCTTCTCAGCCTCATCATATGTGGGCAGTGAGGTAGCAACACTGTAGGGTGGTGGCACAGGATAAAACTCACTGTAAACTTCCGCATCTGAAGAAAAAGAATTTAAAAAGAAAAATCATTAACAAACTATTTAATATAATCGTATAGCCATGACCACAATAACTTACAAAAGGACACGAGAGACTGCTACTGTAGTTCCACATATAGCACATCAACAACTATTATAATCATATCTTATTTTAGTCATTTATTATAAAGAGAAAGAACTGATAAATATAATCTAAAGGTTGTTACATTAATAAAGCACCTTAAGAATGAGATTTTGAAAAGGAGTTTCAGACAAGGAAGGTTAAGATTCAGAATACATGACATCCTCTATGTGCTTATTGGTATGCACAAAGAAATTACTTGCTCATTATCTTACAGCCAAAAAAGTTTTTATAAATCAGAAATAATAAAATAACAAACGTTTACATAATACTAAGTATTTCATAACCACTTCTAAATACATTAATCTTAGCTACCCTGAGATTCAGAAAAACTTAAGTGACTTATGTAGTACTAAACACCCAGTAAATGGGAGAACCCAGGGAGTTCCTGACTTCAAATACTTTGCTCTCATAACATATAAGGAGTAAATTTTTTACATATGTTTATTTCAGCAACCGCCCTAATCTCTTCAGCAAACAATATTTCTCTTTGCTAAAAGATTGATGAAATCTTGCTCTTTTTCACTCTTATCCATTTTTCTACCCATTTTTACCATATTCACCTGTTCTTTAGATTTTTTTTTTATTAAGTATTTCTCCCTCCCCAATATTTAAGCTGTTTTGGAAATGAGCTCCAGAAACAGATATACATATATGTCATATATATGCATACATAATAGTATACATATTGGGGTGTGGGTGTGGGTGTGTGTGTATATATATATATATGGAGAGAGAGAGAGTATATATATATATATATATATATATATATATATATAGAGAGAGAGAGAGAGAGAGAGAGAGAGAGGTGTGTGTGTGTGTGTATAGTGTGTGTATGTGTGTGTGACGGGGGGGTAGGGTATGTGTATGTATGTAGCAAGTACAGACTACTTATTTTAAAAATAAAACTGCTGGATGTGGTGGCACATGACTCTAATCCCAGGGACTTGGAAAGCTGAGGCAGGAAGATTGATTACAAGTTTGAGGCTACTCTGGGCAATTAAGTCCCAAAATTAAAAAATAAAAATAAAAAGAGCTAGAGATGTAGCTCAATGGTAAAGAGCCCTTGGGTTCACTCCCTAATACTAAAATGAAATGAAACTAAATAGGATAGAATAGAATAAAAATAAAATTGCATCACTTATTTCTAATGTAAGTAGGATAAGTCAAATTATACAAGTCAGTGAACTCTATGAGACTTATGGTAGAATCATTGATATGGGAAAAAAAGGTAGAGTTCATATTCCACGAAGTTTGACAACCGTTTTATGATTTCCTCAATTATAACTACACTATTTCTATATTTTCTACATGAGTTTAGAATGTTCTCTATCAGACTTCCTTCCATTTACAACATGAAAACAAAATTTTAGTTAGCAATACTTTTCCTCTTAGATTTTCAATGTCTATAGGTTTTAAAACAATGCTTAATGCTATCAATAAGAGCTAAGAATCTAGAGTTGATTAATTTTTAATCTACCAACAGAAAGTGCTAACAGCAGTATAATACTCAATGTTATCCACCAGAAGACACAAGAGGCATAAATTCTTAGAAAATACTAGTCATCATAATGTAAAAACACCATATACAATCAAGTAAACAGATTTCTTTCAGTGCTAAGACTTAACTGAAGCAAATCCAAGTGAAAACAATAGTTATGAATTTTAACACAATAATTATTAAAGCTATAAATTTTAAAAACTAGAACAATGACATATTATTCAAGATGATACAGTCTTTTATATCAAGAAGTATGTAAATTTTTGAAATTCTTTAACACTCAAGATAGAAAAACTCAAAACTACTCTTAAGATTTCATCTCACCCCAGTCAGAATGGCAGTTATCAAGAATACAAGCAATAATAAGTATTGGAGAGAATGTGGGGAAAAAGGTACGCTCATACATTGCTAATGGGACTGCAAATTGGTGGCCCACTTTGGAAACCAGTGTGGAGATTCCTCAGAAAACTTGGAATGAAACCACCATTTGAACAGCTAACCCACTCCCAATCTATACCCAAAGAACTTAAAATCAGCATACAATATTGACATAGCCACACCAATGTTTATAGCAGCACATTCACAATAGCTAAACTGTGAAACCAACCTAGAAGCCCATTAACAGATGAATGGATAAAGAAACTATGTTATATACACACAATAGAATATTACTCAGCATTAAAAGAGAATATAATTATGGCATTTACAGGTAAATGGATGGAGTTGGAGAATATCATGCTAATCAAAAGCCAATCCCAAAAAACTAAAGGCCAAATGTTTTCTCTTGATTAGTGGATGCTTATCTATGGAGGGGGGGATGGGAAGAACGGAGGAACTTGGATTGGGCAAAGGAGAAGGTGGGGAGAGGTTATGGAGGTAGGAAAGATGGTGGGATGAGATTGACATAGTTACCCAAGGTACATGTGAGACTTGACAAATGGTGCAGAGAACTGAAATGTTGCACTCTATTTGTGTATGATAAATTGAAATGCATTCTGCCGACATGTACAACATGACAAGTAAAACAAATAAAAATAATAATTTTTTAAAAAGATAGAAAAAAATCCCCACAACTAATAGATGGAAATTGAGGAGCACTAAATTACTATAGCATTAATGTTCACTTTTTAATTTTAATCATTTTTCTTCTACCCTGAAAGGCAGTGGTTCTCAGAGAATTAAAATCAAGAGAGCATCAGCTCTAAGTTCTCTCCTTAGAAGGTGAGTCATCTCAAGCAAATCATTTAAGCACTCTGAAGCTCTGCTTTCTCACCCATAAAACTAACCCAGGAAGACTATTACTACTATTATGGGGGAAACAGAAGAGTATTCAAGAGGAATATATTATGAAACATTATAAAAATGTCACATATTATTAGTGATGTCAGATCTATAAAAAATAAGTCATAAAACAACCTCAATCTCCAAAGAAAACTAGCACACCCTAGGCTTAACATATAATAATTATAAGAAGTTGAAGAAAAATAGCAACAGCTTTTACTGAAGAAACCCAAAATTCTAGATTTACTCATAGTTCTTATGCTGGATTAAAGTCATGAGTGACTTTTTAGTAAGAGTTGTAAAAAATGAAGAAGACCAGTCTCCACAAAGGACACTGTAAGAATAACTGAACAGGGGCTGGGGTTGTGGCTCAGCGGTAGAGTGTTCGCCTACCACATGCGAGGCCCTGGGTTTGATCCTCAGCACCACAAATAAATAAATAAATAAATAAATAAAGGGATTATGTCCAACTACAACTAAAAAATAAATATTTTTAAAAAAAGAATAACTGAACATCTAGACACCAGGCTCAACTGGTTTTTACAGTTGAAATGTAACCTTTAAAAGTGATATGCCATATTATTAATACTACTCCAAGTCATAAAAAGATGGGAAGCTTCTCCATTCATTTTATGCTACTTAAAAATTACAGTTACAGATCCCACTAATAAAACTGTAAAAACTATAAGTGAAATACTAACAAATCTAAATCTAGAAGGGATCAGTTCATGACATGAAAGGTTATTCTAAGAACACAGGGATGAATTAATTTTTTAAAAATCTACTAATAACATATTTCATTATAACCAAAATTAAAGAAGAAAAACCACATCATTTTATGATCAGATTTTTCAAAAATTGCTTTAAGGGGTATCTGGCCTACTGAAGCCATTTATTACAAGGGAAAAAGACTGCAAAAAGAAAAGGTTTGGTAAAAGAAGTAAGAGGAAGTGTGTAGCCATGCTAGTTTTAAATGGTTCTCATCAAGAAATAGAGACTAATTTCTCTACCTTGAAGAAAGACTAAACTCAAGGACTCACTTCTAACAAACCAAATATGGCAGAAGTGATACTAACATTTAAGACAATATCATTACAGGAGACAGCGTTTCTACCTAGTTTTCTCTCAGAACACTTGTTCTTAGAATCCAGCCATTATTCAGTGAGAAAGTCTATGCAACAGGAGGCTAAATATGGATGTTCTGGCCAACAGCCTCAGCTGAGGTCTTAACTAAAGCCATCACACATGAAAAAGGAAGCCTTTGAGATGACTTCAATCCCTGTTACCATTAGATGAAAATCACATGAGCTCATGGGAAAGAATAACATAGTTGATCCCAGGACATCTCCAGAACCATGAAAATTAGTAATGAATGATTGGTATTTTATTCCATAAAGTTGGGTGTCATTTGTTACACAGCAGTGTAGTAATGATAGTCACAACAAAGGGCTCAAGATTTCGTTCTTAAAATTACTATCTTCCATTATTCAGACATGGACATCATAAAGAAAACAACCAATTTTCTTTCTTCAAGATTATCATCAAAGTGATTTTTATTTTATTTTTGTGATGCTGGGAATCAAACCCAGGAATTCACAAGGTGCTATATATCCCTAGCCCCAAACTGAGTTTTCATTCTTGTCAATATTATTTTAATTTAATCAAGTACAGCAGATTTCTTTGAAAATATTAAAGAAAATTTAGCACATAAATTTTAATAAGTAACAAACCAGTTGCTAATTCCAAAGAAAAATAAAGTTGGTGGAAATCAATATGAAAACTATGCATAAGAAGCTGGTAGTACAGCTCAGTGGTAGAGTGCTTGCCTCACAAGCACAAGGCCCCAGCATCACCAAAAAAAATAAATAAATAAAGGATATGAAATGGAAATACTGATCAAAACATTATATACAAATAAAAGGAATATGCATTTATTAATTTAATTAGTAAGAACACCTTCATGGACAAGATTATTTTCAGTAACCAAATAAAAAAAAAAGTAAATGAATTTGATGGAAGAAATACTGGGTCCTAAAAAAAGGGGAGAAAGTATTGGGTCTTTCTATACACTGCAAATGAAAAAATGGTAACCAGAGAAAGTTGGCATGACTTCAAGAAAAGTAAATGGCATTATGGAATAAGAAAGATGAAACATTCCAGTGAAGGGTGTTATCTATAAAATATTTTCCAGTAACTGATTTTTAAAATACATGTTTCATAATGAATATATAAAGTATTAAGAGCAATAATTTAGATTTTATTTAGATATTATCAGACTATTTACAGAAGTTACAATAGTATACAAAAATCATACAATCATAAAATCAGATAGTACACAAAATCATAATAGTATACAAATCATCATAATGATTAGTTTAACACTGCTGAAAATATGTAAATTATGGCCAGAGAATTAACTGATTTCTTCTCTAGAATGTCCTGAACAGAAAAGATAAACAGTAAGCAGGAATCACTGTCTTGTATTTAAGAATTATTACCGTACATATGGAATTAACACTATGTATACCTTTTACCTCTGATCAGATACACCACATTCCTACCCGCTTCTATCATCACTAAAACTTTTGTTTTATGATTATATATGCATGTACATACATGTGTCTATACATGTGCATATTTATATATGCATGTGTATATGACGTGTGTGTATACATGTGTGTTTACGTTTGTATATTCATATACACATGTGTATGTTTGAATATGTGCCTGTTTAAAAGTCCACTTAATTACACAAAACCACACTAAAAAAAAGAACTATAATCCCAGCTACTCAGGTGGCTGAAACATGAGGACCACAAGTTCAATGCCTGCCTAAGCAACTTACTAAGACCTTGTCTCAAAATTAAAAAGTAAACAGGCTAGAGATATAGCTCAGTGGTAAAGAGTCCGTAGGTTCAGTTCCCAGTATAAGGAGGTTAAAAAAAAAAAAATTAGTGAAAACATTACTAGCTGTTTCATACCTGAAGTTGTAGGTACTTCCACAGTTATACTACTATAAGGGGGAGGAGAAGAGTCAGTTTCAAGTGCTGGTGCTGGAGGAGCAGTCTGCACAGTCTGTGGTGTTGGGTTTGAAGTGGATGGCTGCTCTACAGCAGATGATTCTGAATTATCCTCTTCATTATGAAGCTAAAAGAACAAGGGAAAAGGGAAATCAAACCAAATTAATGATGTTTATTATTTTTCTTAAATTTAATTTTTAAAGATAATTTATGGCAAATGATCACCTTTTAGCATTTTAAAAGATGAAAAATTTAAAGATCTAATCAGTCACCTAATCACTCACTTCTTAAGAAATTCAGAATTTTCATAGTTTCTTTACAATAAAAATGAGACACAAAATTGTTATGAGTTCACAAAGAAAAGTTTTAGGATTCAAGATAAATTTAAATTCACGTAACCCTATAGTAGATATTGTCTTCCATGTATCAATCACAATATATGTATTGAAAAGGAAACAAAAAATCCTAGTAGTGTAGTCACAATACCATCTCTACTATACTTGAATCTAGAATAACTGGAAATGGAAACTGAATTATAAAACAAATTAATGATGTATAAATATTCTAAAATGTGAAATATTAAAAACTGGTTTTCCTAAAAATAGAAAAAAATTACCATAAAGCAAAATGAGTCAGTGAGTACAGAATTCTAAAAACTGTTTTTCATCACAATTGAAAACTCTGTAAGAATAACATGTTGAAACGTTTAATCATTTAACTCATTTACTCTTCACAACCAATCTAGAGATGTTTAATCATTTAACTCATTTACTCTTCACAACAAATCTATTATACACATGTGTATGTTTGAATACGTGCATGTTTAGATACTATTACTATTCCCAATTGAAACAAAAACCTGGAAGTACAGAAACTTAAAGTAACTTGCCAAACAACACACTGTCAGAAATCAAAACCAAGCATGTGGCTACAGACCTTTTATTTCATTTACAGTACCTCTGAAAAGATCATTCTTTAGTAGTTAATAATACCTAATACAGGTAAACTAATACAATGTGAGCAAAGGCTTCAATACCATAAAAGGTAATTCATTAGGGAGGAACTATAATTGATCCTTAAATAAGTCTAGAAAAGAAGCCTTATTAAAATAGACTAAAGTACTTTTTTACATAATACCTTTATTTTGTTTATTTAGTTTTTATATGTGGTGCTAGGGATCGAACACAGTACCTCACGTGTGCTAAGGCAAGCAGTCTACCACTGAGCCACAACCCCAACCCAAGACTAAGATACTTTTAAACTAGAACCTCAGTTTGAAAATAAACCACAGGTCTTCATTATTATTTAATTTCCATATCTTAATTTGTTAAAACTTAAGAAATTTAATGTTAAAAACAATGCTCCAAAGAAATTTGACATAGAGCTAGTACACATAACAAATTTAAACGTTGTGATGTAGTAAAACATAGATTTGGGGTTTTAGATAGAACATCAAGCAAATTCTTGATCTACCTTTCAGTATCTTTGGTAAACTTGTCTTCTGTGTACCTCAACATTCAACTATAAATTCTGAATACAGCCAAATCCTCATAGGGATATAAAATAATATTTAGAAAGCATCTGGCATAATAAGGAAAGACGTTAAATATACTAGTCTCTTCCTTCTTCCCTTTTACTTAGTATACCTTAGTATACCACAAAACAGAAATTGTGAGGTGCTTCACTATCAGTCCAATAAGTAGTAACTAACTTGCCTAAAAAGTTACACACACACACACACACACACACACACACACGAAGGTCAATTTACTAAAATGCTTCTTTCATTTGTCTTAGTAAGGATCACACTAGAAAACCATTTTTACAAATTAATAAATACAACTTTCAATGGAACTATCATAAATACACCTAAAACTTCTTAAATTAACCAAGATAACTCTTCCACAAACAACATAGCACCAAGGTTTGGATAATAAATCAATTCTCTTAGTAGTAGAGCACTTGCCTAGCATGTGTGAGGCACTGGGTTCGATCCTCAACGCCACATAAAAATAAATAAAATAAAAGTGTTGTGTCCACCTATAACTAAAAAAAGATATTTAAAATTAATTAATTAATTCTCAGAAACTGAATTATTGGTTCAAATAATCATAATGTGAATTTTTATGAGTTTTACATTTGCTCGTAGCACTTTCTCAGTGAATTACAAAACAAAATGACTACCTTCTAGGCTGAGGGCAGTGTGCCTTCCCATTGCATACTATCCAGAACTCTTCAGCTAGTCATCTTTAACTGATTATCCTTCTAAGAGCAAATATGTCAGTTGAGCAAGACAAAACAAATAAATGTAAAGATATTTACTTGGCAATATCAATTAAACAACTAAGTACAGTCATGTCAAAAAGAGAAAACCACTTTCCACACTGCTATTAAAACTGCAAATGAAATACAATGAGCTTGACTAAAAGAAAAAAAATCTTCTACCACAAAACAGCTCTCCTCTGAGGATTCCACACAAGATATACTTCTTATCACATCAAATATAGTACGTAAATGTGCTCCCCACAATGACCAATTCATTTTTAAAATCTGCTTAAGAGTAATTAGAGGTTCCTCTACATATAACCTCTGAAATAAAGTTTTAGAACCTGTAAAACCTATCCTAATTTATTTAAAATAGCCTACCTAACACCAACTGTTTTATTTTATAAGATTATGATATGCAGTAAACATTTACTGTGCATCAAGAGTAAAATCAATGACTTAGTCAACAAGCTCTACCCACTATAGCATATTACTTTCAATTTACTTTAAATGCAGTATTGTAACTTTGACATCTTTGCAAGTAATAAAATTGCTTCTATAAATTAATCTACTATGGAGACATTTTAAATAAATCCATGAGTGTTCCAATCAAATTACATGTCTACCAAATTAGACAATGCCATTTGGGAATAATTTCCCTTAATTGTTCTGTCCAGTGATGCTATTTTTACATTCTTTAACAATTACCTAAACAACAAAACAGGGATAGGGAGAAGGAGAGGACCAACATAAACCAGCTATCATTCCATCTCTTTCTACTACAGACCTCCTGAAAAAGATATGGGCAAAACAGTGTAGCACACGAAAACTAAAATTTGCCTTTTAATATAGTGACTAGGGTGGTGAAAAGTTTCATATTGAATGAACCATGGTTTGGTTTGGTTTGATTTTTGTCTGAAGGAAAAGAAATGACAAGGCTGGCTTAAAATTACTGTAGTTAGTCTCTACAGAGACTAAAATAGTGGTTTTTAATGTCAAGAAAACTGTAAGCATTATGATGAACTCTAATGGGAAAGTCAGCCTTCAGTGTTTAAACTATTGCTTCTTCTAATTGATATGTTTCCTACAGCATAGCTTTTCATTCTATCTTAAGGTAAAAAACACTAATACAGTAACTGGAAGCTTTGCCTTTGTGAAGTAAAAGACCTCACTGAATGTTTTCTGAAAGAACCAAAATGAGAATGTGTAGATGTGTATGAAGTGCTGCCAGATGAGGAGTGCCCTGCATCATAGCCATAAGATCGCCAGCATCGTACAGCTCCCCCTACCCCTTCTCGTTTCTTTTCTTTTGTTTTAATTTGAGCACAGTTCATTACTATAAGAAGAAAACATTCTTCCCATTACTAAATGAGGATTTTGTTAAAGAAAAAAAAACTATTGAAAAAAGGTACCTAAATACCTGATATATTTTGTATACTACAATATTATGACTACACTTATTATCAGAGGGCAGAACTGAAAATAAGAGTTAGTAGTTGCAGCTGGGTGCAGTCGTGCATCCCTGTAATCCCAGCAGCTTGGGAGGCTGAGGCAGGAGGATCACAAGGTCAAAAACAGCGTCAGCAAAAGTGAGGCACTAAGTAACTCAGTTGAGACCCTGACTCTAAATAAAATACAAAATAGGGCTGGGGATGTGGCTCAGTGGTTGAGTGCCCCTGAGTTCAATCCCTGGTACCACCCCCATAAAAGGTTAGCAGTTGCAATGAGATAAATTTTGGCTCGATTAAAAATCATTTTTAGGGCTGGGGTTGTGGCTCAGTGGTAGAGTGCTTGCCTAGCACGTGTGAGGCACTGGGTTCGATTCTCAATACCATATATATAAATGAATAAAAGAAAGGTCCAGCAACATCTAAAAAAATTAAAAAAAAAAAAACATTTTATTATTAGAGATACCCATAGCACTGGTCTTTTTGTAAGACATCAAATCTTTTCAAGATGAGGCTGTGGTATAACTAGGGTAACCTATTTTTCCCAGGACACTTTCACTTTATATCTCTTGTTCCAGAGACCCACCCAATTTACCCACCACTTTCATTCTCAAAAATGTTTAAATTTGATAGTCAATACATATAATAAAATTCCAGTCTTTAATAAGATATTACAGAGTAGATGCTAAAGGTTCCTCCAAACTCTTAGTAATACTGTCACTAATAAAAACTTATAGTAATTTCTATCATTCTAAATTTCCTTATTTAACATCTTATTTAAACAAGAAAAAGACTGGAGTTATAACTAAAATCAAATGGCTCAGTGGTAGTTTCAAGTCAAGTTTCTCATCTAAGTTAACTGAGGAGACAGTGAACTACCTATCTGTGCACCTAGGCATTAGATAGCACAGGTTTTAGGCAGTCTCTACAGACAGCCCAACTGTTCTGAACCAACAGCTCACAAGAAAGATTCCTACATACCCATGTTGCTCAGCAAATGGAGTTAGATTTTCCACCAATAAAACTGAATTATAGCAGTTTTTCTCATACACACACAGCATTAAGCACATAAGCAGAATTTTCTCAAATTTAGTTTTCCGAATATTTTTTCCACTAAACCTTTAATACCTCTAGACTCTTTTACAGATGGTGGGAGCTAGCATTTGACAAAACAAAAATATGAACAATTAGTAAACAAATGTATAGACAGCCAATGAATATCAATGAAAAACTGCAAGTTAATAAATAATGCCTAATTCTCAACTTTTTGTTTGAATATGCACTCAAGAATTGTGTTATTTTATATTTCATAATATAGGGAAATTTTCTGCTAGCAAAAACATTTCTTGTTGGTATAACAAAACATGTTAGTATTTCATGGTGCTCTACAAAAGAGGACTATGAGTTCCAGATGCTTGCTTCATCATTTGAACAAGTCTGATTAAAACCAACGGTCATTTTTAGCAAGACACAACTAAGTTGTCTTTAAAAAAATAGAGGTTTTGGTTTCATCTTAAAACTGCTGCTGTCTGTTGTTCATGTTATGTCAAGTTAAAAAAAGCTGTAGAAGGGAATATACAGTGAAACTGCATTAAAAAGCAAAGATTTTATATAATATATATGAGCAATCAAAATTTCTAGGATACACAAAAAATAGCTACAGGTGGTGAGATCTTTCGTCCCAAATGTAAATTAACAGAAACTTTTAATTTTTTAACAAAAGCAAAATGCAATAAAATGAGACCTCTATTTTCTGGCTTGGCATGTCTCAGAAACAAAATGGAAAGATATATACTATGTGCATTCTCCAACATAAAATATGACATTAGTATCCCTACAACAGCTCCCTTAGATTTATATTTATGCAGGCTTTTTTTGGTTGAAAATGATACAGTCTGGAATTATAACCAAACAAAACATATATCTACATGTAAATTAGAAATGCTATCTTCTTGACCCGGGGATGTAGCTCAGTGACAAAACATTTGCATAGCATGCACAAGGCCCTGGATTCAATCCCCATCACCACATTTAAAAAACCAAAACAAAACCCCACAAAGTACATTGAAATAAAATCAAGAGTATTTGTCTTAAGAAAATAGATGGGATTATTATATTGATGGGAGTGATTAAGTTGATTAATGAGTAGAAAATCAAAATTATGCTGCCAGATTAGCTCTTTTTCTGAGCTCCAGATGTGTATACATTAATGTATTTTTCACAAAAATATCAAAAAAGGGCTCTGGATTTTTGTTCAATTCTGTTACTTCTCTCGGTGCCTAGTTAATTCTACATATTGTATAGATCTCATCTTATAATCAAATTGTCATGAAAACTTTTATGAACAGGATTCTTTTGATATAGTTATAACCTTAATTCTATTCTTTGGAGCACTTAACACAATAGCATTTTATTTATGTAATCAATCATTTACATTGTTTTCCCAGTTAAAGTAATAGCTCTACAAAAGTAGACGTTATATCTGTGTTGTTAAACACTAAAAATAAAAGTAAGCCCTCCAAAAATACTCCGATTCAGCCTTGGTTAAAATTAAAAGAAAATGCAACATAGGTTACCTGTCACAAACAATCATAAAATGGAAAGCCATGAGAGAAAATAAACATTCTAATTCAAATCATTTGACAATTCTCACAGCTAATTATTACTTTCCTAGGTAAGTAAAAAGGGAAGGGGCTGAAAAATACTTACATCTCAAAGACCTCCAAGGAACAAAGAAACCAACAGGTGGGGTAAACTTTATATAAATTTCTGCTTTCAAAAGAATTGCACCTCTGGTTAAATTCCTTTTCATATGCTAAAACTGAAACCTAACTATCAAAGATCCCAAGATTCCCTTCTTGAACATAATGTGCTCTACATGGTATACTCATTAGCTGTGTTCAATCCTTTAGTTAAATGATATATACTTCTTAATATGTTATAAAATATCAACAAACTACAAAACTCTATTTAGCTTACTAAGATCTTATCTAAGAAAAAATGTATTTACAAATCTGAATATGATCTTAACACAGATTACAGCTTGCTAATCTCCTACTCTTTAAAGAATGGGGAAAGAAAGGAAATGAGGGGGAAAGGCACACTCCCAATGACCCATCTCCTTCAGATACACCCTGCCTGCCTGTAATTACCCCCAGTTAGCCCATTCAAACTAGGATGGACTAATTAGGTTACACCCCTCACAACCCAATCATTTCACTTCAGAACATTTCTGCATTAACTGGGACCCCTGTTTTCCTCCCTTCTCCTCTTCTCTCTCCCTCTTCCTCCCAACACCTCCTCCCTCTCCCCGCCCCCTCCCCATCATTTCCTTTCTTTCATCTTTCTCACCATCTACCACATTTGCTGCCTTATTTTTGGTGCACGCAAATCAGAAACCCCTGGAGAATCTGTCAAAATGTTCTTATTTAATTTGATTAAGACGAGAGGAAAGGAATAAGAATTTTTATTACAAATTGCAATTGTCAACACTCTTCCAAGAATTTAAATGAAAGAGGGATTTCAGGGATATAATCACATATCTACCCTAATTGCTTAACACTGCAACCTAATTAAGTATTTCTCAAAAAGCTGTTTGCATTGATGAAACAGAATACTGTAGTGTGAAGAGAGACAAACCCAAAACACATTTTGAAAAAAGCCATCCTTTAAAATAAACTTTAAATATCTTATATTTAAACATATGTTGGCATAAAATTAAAAAAAAATGTGGCTGCACATCTTCCCATGATGAAATATATATTTATGCCATGAATTGTGGTCTTTCCATGCTAAATTGGTGTGAGGTAGATTGTTGGATTACTAGACTTTGAGGAAATATGTGGAGGGGGCCAACAGGGAGCAGTGCCCTAAGACAATCTAAAATTCCTGGAAACTTGGATGAGACCCCACTCCAGGACCTTACTATTTACATCAATGAGGGTATTACTTCACACCAACTAACTCCCACCTACCAGCATGGGCCTTCAACCGGGAAGGGAACATAGGTCAAAGACAGGCTTTTAGGATGATGCAATTAGAGTATACCCAAAACTGTGTTAACAGGATAAGTAATAAAACTGGAAAACTGATGAGGTACCTCCCTTCCTCAATACAGCCAAGGGAATACCAAGGCACTTTTCAGTATTTTCTGTAAATTAAAAGAACTAACTTCCAAATCAAGCTTGCCTTTCACTGAATTATGTTTAATTAGAAATGACATAGGTAATTCTTATGTTTAACATATCCTTCCTTAAGTGGCTTGAGGACAAAATTTTGGTTCGGAAGGAGAAACTGCAGAAGAAATTTTAAATGATCATGTTTGAATCTTAAATCCTGAGTTTTTAAAATATTCCAATGCTGATTTTTACAAGTCAACATACTGGTATTCTGTTAATACAGAGATTAATAACATAATGATAACTGCAATTTATAATAAAGTCTTATCCTTTCCTCTTCCCTTAATCAAATTAAATAAGAACATTTTGACAGATTTTCCAGGGGTTTCTGATTTGCACGAATCAAAAATACATTGGCAAATGTGGTAGATGGTAAAGTTTAAAAACTAAAATGGCCTGGGGCTGGAGTTGTGGCTCAGAGGTGGAGCACTCGCCTAGCATGCATGGGGCACTGGGTTCCATCCTCAGCACCACATAAAAATAAAATAAAGGTATGGTGTCCACCTACAACTAAAAAATAAATTTAAAAAGAAAAAAAAAAACTAAAATGCCCTGAAGAGTATGCTTCATAATAAGGACTGGGATCTCTAACATTAAAGCATAGTAAAAAATATTAAAATAGCTATCCATGAATTTAAAATAAGCACCCTTTCAGCAATCAGAATCTGAATCTTCAACAATTTAAAAAAAAGAAAGAAAGAAAGAAAAGCAAAACTATCTAGGAACAAAACAACAAAAAACAAGAGCTAGGAAGTTTTGTAATCATTTTCTTTCAGGAAACACCCTGTTGAAAGTATGTGCTACTTTATGAAGCCCTGGGGGCTGAAGGACCCTGGTTGAGGATATTTCTGTCTTTCCAATCAGATTATTAGCTTTTGAAAACTTAGGAAGTATGTTTTGTTCATTTTGGTAACTCCTAAAATAGGGTGTAGAGCTCAAGGCATGGTTTCTCATTAAATGCACAGCTTTCTAAGCTTATTGGAGTTTTTCTCTTACCAAAGGAGAGATGACTCAAGTAACAAACACCATGTGCACTGAACATATCAAGATCAAGTATCATGCCTCATACATATGATTCCATAGTACTTACATATAGTAGAAACTTGAAATATTTAATCATTTTATTGCTGTAAGGCAGTCACTACAATTTAATAATTGAGTATCCCAAATTTACTAAATTAAAACTGTTTTCCAAAAACCATAGATCACTGAATAAGTATCCCACAAAACAAATATAAACTCCAACACCATCATCCAAGTCTTTAGAATAACTAGAGATGACCATGCTTCCACAAATAGAAAAGACAGTCAACAGTAAACAGTCCAAAAAAAAAGATTACAAGATGCTCACACTCTCTCATCACAAAAAAAAAGTAGGTTAAGGGCCCTGAATTAGAGCTAAACTAAGCTGCCTGACAACTCTTCACACACTGATGGAAGCATCAGTGACTTATATGGTACAATAAAATTATAAATGTTCACACGTAGGACTTTTTATTCATACAAGAAAAAAAAAGCACAATAGTAAAAAAAATATATAAGGGCAAGAGCTTGAAATAGGTCACAGAAGGGGCAATTTTTTAGTGCAAATTAGTAAAAATAAGTCTAGAAAAACTAATTTCATTGGAAAAACACATGCAATAACATCATGCAAGTATGGGGGGTTTTTTGTTGTTGTTTTTTTGTTTTTACCACTGAGCTCTTACATGATGTAAAATTTTACTAAACTTAATAAGACATGGATATGAAAATCAGCAAACCTGGAATTTTTTTAAAAACTGCATGTTTAAATTTTAAATTTTAGAGATCAAATATCTGCCATGAAAGATGAAGTGTTACTAAAAATGTTCCTAGTAATTAAAGAAGTAAAACATATGCTGGAAAGGATGGACTTGATCTATTGTTAGTAAGAATATAATAAACTAATTCAATCTCCTTGAAGAGCAATTTGGCAACTTCAGGTAATGCAGACCAAATAATTCTACTTCTAGATGTTGGCATTAGAAAACTCTCACATACGACATAAAGAATGCTCAAGGTAATGAAAAATTTTACTCTATAACTTATATAACAATTCAACAATTGAAACTGTTGACTTTTATCTGTATTAATCATCAAATCTTAACAACATGCTAAGTGAATAAAGCCAATTCAAAAATTAAAAAATAGCAAAATACATTGTAATACATGTAACAAATACATTGTTATAAAAATCTAAAACTAAAGTATAGATTGCATAGAAATACAAATATAATCAGTAAAAATAAAGCAGAAAAACATTCACAAGGATAAATATCAACTTCAGCATGTTAATGAGAAGACGAGAAAACATGGAAAGGAAGACTCTGAGGAAAGTTCAAGATCTAAAGCAAACATAGCAAAAAGATAAAATCTATTATCTCCATGGTGAATATAGAACTAAGTTTTATATTATTTTCCATACTTTATTTTGAAATGTTTCAGAGTTGTGTTTAAATTTAAAAAAAAGAGCCAAGTTTTCTTCCATGACTAGTCAAAAGAGAGATTTTCAAACATGACCCATACGCAGTGGCAAACACCTGTAACACTCCCCAGTGGCTCGGGAGGCTGAAGCAGGAGTCCAAAGCCAGCCTGACCATGGCGAGGCACTAAGCAACTCAATGAGACCCTGTCTCTAAATTTAAAAAATGCAAAATAGGAATGGGAATGTGGCTCAGTGGTTGAGTGCCCCTGGGTTCAATCCCAGGTACAAAAAAAAAAAAAAATTAAACCATTAAAGAAGTCAGGGAACACATACCACCCATTGTTTTCTTGAAATAAAACTACTCTAGGACTGGGTACAAAAAAAAAAAAATTAAACCATTAAAGAAGTCAGGGAACATATACCACCACATTGTTTTCTTGAAATAAAACTACTCCAGAACAACAAAACCCAAGCAATCAAAAAAAAAAAAAAAAAAATCAATCAAAATTAAAAGCACAGAACAGAAAAGCCAGGAGTAAAGATATGGTGGTAAGCACTAAATCCATTTAAATACAGAACCAAAGCTAAATATAGAGCTAAAGACTAACTTCTGGTAAAGAAAGTAAATATTATGTACCTTGAAAGATAAAAATATCAATAGTATAAAAATTATAACTGAGGAAAGAAGAAATGAGAGAAAATAATTAGTAACGCTTCATGTTTCATGGCAGATATTTGACCTCTAATATATAAAATTTAAACATGCAGTTTTTTAAAATTCCAATTTCTTGCTGATTTTTATACTCATGTCTTAACTTTAGTGAAATTTTACATCATGTACGAGCTCAGTGGTTAAAAAAAAAAAAAAAACTTTTCCTAGAGTTCAGGAGTTCTTTAAGGTTTCTGCCTTTGGTAGTAAATTCAAACAAAATCATACTTCTTATTTTTAAAAACAGCATAAATAACATTATCTCATTCTTATAAAATTATTTCTACTTATACATAAGCGTGAATGAAATGCTGTTCCTCAGATGTTATCATACATTATTTCTGGTTAATAAGATTTAGGTGCCTAGACTGCTCTCTGTACTTACACTGCCAACATTTTAAAAACTAAATAATATATCACATCTATAAAAATAAAAAGGTTATTATTAAAACATTCACACACTTCAGCCTAATAATTCCAATTGTAACACCAAACCTATGAAACTAATCAGAAATTTAAAACAAGATTTCTTTATAAAGCTGTTCATCATAATGTTATAATAGATAACTAGAAAAAAACCTATTCATTCAAAATAAACACTGCTAATATAATGGAATATATACAGCATTTAAAATACTGCTTTTAAAGAATACTTAACAACATAAGGAAATGCTCATGATATGATGTAAAGGAAGTTAAAAAGTTTTGAGGGGTATGAACCATACACTATTCCAATTTTAAATAAGAAAAAATGTTAACAGTTTCAAAATGACTGTTCATAGAGAAAATATGTAACATGGTTGCTGGCAAGTTTTTTTTTTTTTTTTTACTTTTTTTTCCTATTTTTTTACTATATTTTATAGATTACTGTGTTAACGTTAAACCTTTTAAAAATTACACTATACTACTACATAAAAGAATGTTTTGTTTTAGAAAATGTATAAAGAAATTTTTAAATGCAAAGAGACCTAATGTCTACCATTTATTTTCAAGTATTTCAGGGAAAAATATGTGTATACACATATAAATAAAAAGAATATCAAAAAGCAAATATAGTAAAATGCTATCACTTGGGGAAACTGGGTGAATGGTACACAGCAACTCAAGTGTTTTTACCACTCATTTTTTTATTTCTAAAATTATTTTTAAATAAAGTTTTCCTAAATGATAAAAAAAAATTTAATGCTGCATGAAAACAAATACAGTAAGTTAAAACTGTACAACTGAGGCCCTACCAATTTCCAATGTCTCTAGAAACCCTATATGATCATTAACTCCTCTACACACTCAGTCACTTCATAAAATAATCTCTCCACATTTAATAGAAATCCAACATTCCCTAGATGGTTCTACATCCCTGGAAGCCCTTATAAATAGGAATGTGAATCTTCCCATACCCACACCTCCCCTTACATGGGAACAAGACAAGTAATTTTCCTTGGATACTGTCAATAATAGATCAAAAGCCTGTCTTCAAGTTCACAGTGTCCATGCAGTTTGCCAGACCCTTTTCACCCTGTTCTTGACAAGTAATATTTACAACAGCCCAAATCACCCTTAGGAAAAAAAGACCTAAAGCCAGCTCCCACTTCAATGTGATTCCCTTGACTTTACATCCTACTTTAGTAACAGAAAGCTAAACCATCTTAATGTTTCACCTATAAAATAAGAATTAATGGTATCTGGAGTTGACCTCAGTTCTCTACTCCCCTGGCAGATTCCCTGGCCTGGTCATCATTCAGAAGTGCTTCCTCTCCAAAACAATAAATTGGTACATCTTAGTTTCTGATCACAATCTCCTAGCCTTAAATCTAGTTTTCTCACTCCTACTAAGTCTATTATTTGTGACCCTCATTCACTAGCATCTGATTTTACCTTCTGCTATAGTTTGGATATGAGATGTCCCCTCAAAGCTCCTGTGTTAACATAGGAGGTGAAATGATTAGATTATAAGAGCTGGAACTTCATCAGTCCATCCTAATTTGAATGGACAACTGGTAACAACCATAGACAGATGTACCGCTGCAGTAAGTCAGGTCACTAAGTGTGCCCCTGGGGATTATATTTTGTCACCCTGGCTCCTTCCCCTCTCTATGTTCCCTGACTACCAAAAACTGAGAGGTTTCCTACACCATACTCTTCCCCATGATTTTCTACCTCAACTCAGGTCCAGAGCATGGAGTTCATGACTATGCACTGAAAGCTATGAAACCTAAGGTCCAAACAAAGTATTTTCTTCCACTAAGTTGTTCTTGTTGGGTATTTTGGTCACAGCAATGAAAAGCTGACCAATACAACATCTATCCTGTTGTAACCTGGATAATAAAATGAAAAACTTACATGACACTCACCAGTACCACCAATTCCCTAGTCCTCGTACCTCAGTTGCAGTTACCCCACCAAGACCCAATCATCTGGAATAAGTATGCCTGTGGAGGGTGAAAAACAAATGAGACAAACGATTTGGTGCCACAAGGAACTTAGTTTCCAAGCCCAGCAGGGTTCTCACTATTAACCCTCACCAACAGAAGTATTTCAACACCACCATTCTCCTTTACCCATTTCCTATCATGGAACCTGCAGTCAAAATCTTTGCTTCTGACTTTAGAAATGAAAATATGCTTTCAAGCAAAAATTCCTTCAACTTCTCTCCTACAGCTCTAAACTTAGCCTTATGGCACCCCTCCTAACTTATATTCTTCACTCCCAAATGCCAGACAAATATACAGAGAAGATCCTGCTTATCAAAGGAATTTTTCTTTAAAGGATATCTCTTCCTCCTTTCAACACTGACTTACTTCTCTCTACCCACACATACATTTTATTCGCACCATACTTTTAAAAAACCTGCCCCTAGCTAAAAATACTTTTCTCATGCTTTTTAAACTATTTCTATCTCTCCCTTCTTTCGGTGACAAACATCCTGAAAGGGGAAAAAAAAAGGTATCTATCCAATCTCATTCTCTATACTTCCAATTCTCATTTCCTCCCCCAATCCATTACCATCTGGCTTTTACTCAAACATCTCTTGCTAAGAATGATGAACTTTTAATTGTTCAATTCAAAAGCCCATTTTCAGTCCTCCACCTAGCTAAAATCTTCAATATAATCAAAACACTTGACTATATTTTTAATGAGTTTCTTTGTTTAGCTTCCAGAGAACTATTCCCTTCTGGTTTTCCTCCTACCTTTGACCAGTCATCTGTTCCTTTTCTAGGGGTCCTTGTTTTCCTCTGACAACTTTTTAAGATTCTTAGCTGAACCTTAACAATAGATAGTAAGTTTGATACAAAGAGACTAGAGTGAAGCTAGATCGTGTGTAACTGGTTTAGTTTAATTACATTCACAGGGGTTTAAAGCACAAAACCACTGTTACCAGTATTCATTTGTCATTTTAAAAATGAATGCATTGTCTTATTTGAATTCGTATTCTTTTAGAAGATCAGATAGTGCTAAAACAATAAATTAGAAAACAATATGTTTTGATGTCTGATTTAAATTTAAGATACAGGTCTACCACCTACTAGATGGAAAACCTTGACTGTGTTATTAACCTCTTTGAGACTCATTTTCTTCCCATGATTCATGCATTCTCATTCAATCAATTAGTCATCAATCAACCACACAACCAACACTTACTAAATGTCTAACATGTTCCAGGTATAACACTGGGTACAGGAAACAGGTACAAATCCCATCTCATCAATCCCCAAAACTTGTAGCTTCTAATAACTAGGAGCTCTGAGGCAAGGCCATAATACTGCTCTGTATAATACTAGGACTACATCAAGAAGAATGAAGAAAAATAAATGCTAGCATATTCTATCACAGGTAAAGCAGAGAGCTAGCACCAGACTCGAAACACCAACTTCCTTCATAGAACATTTAATTTTTTTCCTCCTACAAACCCAGAGACACTAAAACCAAAATCCTCAAGCAAAATTAAATACAGTAACATCAATTGCTAAAACATGCTGTTGTTGATGATTCATTCAGGAAGCAGTAAGTGCCAGGCCACCACTACAAACAGTTAAAGGGTTCATCCATCAAAATATTATATGCCAAAGCAAATACTCTAAACAGTTGGTTGTATCTAAACATATAAACTGAATAACTTCAGAATATCAGAAGACAAACACACATGCATACATACACACTATTACTTGCTCAGTTTCTCCTGCTGTTAGTTAATCACGTTCCCCTATACTTATTCATCATATCATTATTGTTTGAGATCTAGGTTCACAAAAAGAGTCTAAAGTACAGAGATATCCAGTATAACCCCTGCCCCACACATGCAAAGCCTCTCCCATTAGACACTCCCCACCAATGTAGTACATATTACAACTGAGGAACCTATAATGGCATACCACTACATCTGAAGTCCATAGTGTACATCACGTTTCACTCTTGGCTTCTGACATATATATAATTACATCTATTCTGACAAATATATAATTAAATCTATACATTCTGTACAACTATACAATCTGAGAGTATCATACACTTGGCAAGCACTTATCTTTTTACTCTCCATAGTTTTGCTTTTCCAGAATGCCATATAATTGAAATTATAAAGTATATAGATTTGTAATACTGGCTTCTGTCACCTAGCAATATATATATTTCCTCTATGTCTTTTAAGGTCTAGATAGCTCATTTCCATCATCTGGATGTATCATAGTTTATTTATCCATTCACCTACTGAAGGATATCTTGGTTGTTTCACAATTTTGACAATTACTGTAAGCATACATGTGCATGTTTTTGTGAGACCATAATTCCCAACTCCTTTATGTTAATACCAAGGAGAGTGACTGCTAGACTGAACGTTAAGAATGGGGTTATAACTCAGTAATAGAGCACTTGTGTAGCACACGTGAGGCACTGGGTTCAATCCTTAGCACCACATACAAAAAAAAAAAAAAAAGGAATAAAATAAAAGCATTATGTCCATCTACAACCAAAAACAAGAAGAAGAATATATTTAACTTTGTAAGAAACCACCAAACTATCTTCCAAAACAGCTGTATCATTTTGTGTTCCAGTCAACAATAAATGAAAGTTCCTGTTGATCCACATCCTAACCAGCACTTCTTGTTGTCAAGTGTTCTGGATTTGGGCCATCCTATTAGGTGTATAGTGGTAACTCACTGTTGTTATAACTTGCATTTCAAAATGGTGTAGAGCATCTGTTTATATGTTTGTTTGCCATCTGTATGTCTTCTTTGGTAAAGTGTCTGAGGTTCTTTTTTTTTTTTGTGTGTGTGTGTGTGTGTGTGTGTGTGTGTGACAAGCTCTTGCTATGTTGCCCAGCCTTACTGTTATCACTGATCTATAAAATGGAGACTATTTTCTTAGTGTTGTGAGGATTACAAAATAGTCTTACAAATCACAAACACAACAATGCCTGATACACTGAATGTTCAGTAAACACTAGCTTAAACACTAAAACAAAGGCACCCTACATATTTACCTATTTAACAACTGTCCTCTGAAGTGGATATCCTCCTTTTTGCAGATAATGAAACAAACATAATAGAACTGAATTGTCACACATAATTAGAGGCAGAATCAAGATTCAAACTCAGTTCTGTTGTCTCTAAATCAGGCTCTACTTGAAAATGACTACAATAAAAATTCCCAGGTAGCAATCTATCCTACCTCTCCCAAAAAGCTGACTTTTATGATTATTTATAATGATAATTTGAATACATACACACACAAACACACATACACATTCAATTCCATTCATATACTTCTCTTTAATGCTGCTAATATAAGCCACCTTTTTTTTAAAGAGCTATTTTGACAGAATCATCAGTTCAAACTTTTATTATTTATTGTGGTATATAACACTCAAATCCTCTCTTTTAGCTAAATTCTGAAATACACATTATTAACTATAACCACCCTAGTATGCATCAGAATACCCGAATTCACTCCTCCTATCTAACTGTAACTTGGTACCTATTAACCGGCCTCTTTCAACCCTTCTCTCCAAGCTACCATTATATACCTCACCTAAACTACTGCCATAGCTTCCTGAACAAAATGGCAGACACTGACATTTGGGAAACTCCCAGAAAAAAGGTTGGTTGTAAATATAGTTTATAGGATATAAATAGGCACAGAAAGAATCCCAAATTTAAAGAAAACCTCTGGAAGAAGGGGAAAGGAAAACATAAAGTAAGAAAAGAAAGAAAACCTCTAACAGGTAAGGAAAACAAAACAAAAATACTAGGAAGAAAATTAAATACAGAGAATAGGGAAAAAAATCTACAGTTGACTTTAATTCCAGTATGGCAGTGGCCACCAAAGCCAAACCCCCCACTGGAGGTTTACTACTTTTTGCAACTTTAAGCTCAGGACAAAATATAAAAATAAACACCTACCTAGGCATCCCAGACATTAAGGAAAACATTCTTGGATATAGAGGGATCTTAAAACTCTATACTAGATAGTCTCCACCTCTCTCTCCCCTCCCCTCCCTCTTTCCCTCCTTGCCTCTCCTAGGAACTATTAACCCTCAAACCACGCCATATGTAGGAGTCAAATACATTAATAAAGACCTAAGGAATTGAGCTAAGATTTGAACCACTATACATAGAGTGTGAGAAAATATTTACAATCTGAATCTGTGTTCACTGCCTGCTAAAACAAAAATATTAACATTCTCCAGAGTACAACAAAAAAAAAATCAAAAGATCCAGGATTAAATCCAAAATTACTACCAATAATGGAAAATATAAGTCATCCTCCAAGGAAAATGAAATCAGTAAATGCCAACCCCAAGATGACTCAACCTAAGTTACCAAACATGAAGCAACTACTATAATTATGTCTAGGAAGTAAAGCAAAATTACCTTGGAATGAATGAAAAGACAAGAAATTTCACTGGGTAAATGGAAAACATTTTTTTAAAAAGTCAAATAAAAACTTTAGAATGAAAAATAAAACAAAAAAAATTCACTAGGTAGAATCAATAGCACAAAGAATAAGAAAGAGACAGTGAATTAAAGCAGACAGAATTTACCTCCTGTAAGAGAAAAGAAAATGAGTTAAAAAAAAAAAAAAAAAAGCTACAGGAACGATTAACCCTTAAAATGTTAAAAAAAAAAAAGAAAGAAAGAAAGAAATGTGAAATGTGATGCTTAAAGGAAATGAGAGATTTGAACCAGAAAAAATAATAGACATAATTTCTCAAACTTATAAAAGTAGTAAATTTACAAATTCAATTTTGATTAGACCAAAACAGAATAATTCAAAGAAAACTACAAGTAAACACATCATAATAAAACTACTAGAAAAAAATCAAGATAAAGATAATTTACTAGAAGTATCCTGAGAAAAATAATATATCATATATAAAGAAATGATAATTCAAATAATTACAGAATTCTCATCAGGAACCATGACAGAAAGAAGACATGGAAGAATACCTTTAAGAGCTAAAAGAGTTGAGTCAAGAATTCTATACCCAAAAGTATATTTTTATTTATTTACTTCAGGAATAGAGGCAAAATAAAGATATTTTCATATAAAGGAAAGCTGTAAGACTGAATTATCAGATGATCTGGACTTTATGAAATGTTAAAAGGAAGTTTTTTAGGCTGAAAAAAATCTATCATAAAAAAATTCATTCGTTCAAGTATGAATAGAAACATAGGAAATGAAAATTATACATTCTTATGTGCATATAGTATATCACCAAGATGGATGTATTAAGCATTAAAAGGACTCAAACTTAAAAGGAAAAAATCTTAGAAGTTCATTCTCATTCACAGAATAAAAGTAGAGGGGAAAATCTAGGGGAAAAGGGCAAATTAAACACATTTATAAATAATGTGATTCATCTTCATAATAATTCTATGAGACAGGTACCTGTGGTATCCTTAATTTATAGATGAGAAAACTGTAGCATTTGGCAACTGGCCCAAAGTCACAATGCTTTTAAGTGAGGAATCAAGAGTTAAACACAAGAGGTGGGACTATAGAGAAAATGATCTAGTAGAGAAAGTAAACATTTAAGAAAGCCAAGTAAAATTAATAAATCAGCAAGTAACTGAATATAGATATTAAAAATACAAAGTTGAATAAATAAAGTAGCTAACAGAGTAAAGGTCATTTTCTTTAGAGGAGAAAGACATAAAGGACAAATGGTGCAAAAGAAGATTGCTGTTTCTCATTATTTGTCTTTGCTATTTGAACTTTTTAAATGGTGTATATGTTCTATTTGGCATATTTAACATATGAGGGTTAAAGAAAACTTGCCTACAAGCAGAAGTAATCTTCCAGTATTGGGTTGTTAGTTCTGTACAACCATTGAGTTCACTCGGTTGCTGGGTGACTAACAGCCTCTTAATGCTATTCCACCCATCCTCCCCACGTCTGGCATTACTATAAATAAAAGAAAGTTAACTGTAATGAAAGTTTTATTTCTCAGGATCTTTGATGTATTTTAACTCTGTTGATATGTTTACAAGTAATAAAATTTGTCCTCCACGCTTTGTTGCATAACCTTGAACAGAATCTCCCTTAGATAGTCTTCTATAAAATGAGAAGACTGAAGAAAATGATAACTAAAGATTTTTCTATTTCCACAGTATTTAGAAACATTTCTTTTCCTTTTCATGGGTGTCCAAATAATCTAACTACGGTTACTATCTTGCAAATGCAAACTACTAGTTAGAAGAGGAATTAGGCAAAAACACCAGAATTCATCTAAAAATTGTAATAGCAATATTCTAAGAGCAAATTACATACCTAATTATAGACATCAAGAATATCAATACTATATAGATTACACAATACATTATTACTTTTCCAGGACAGAATCTTTAAAACTATACACCTCTTTATAAATATGACAATATATCCATATCTCCATACATACATTTGCAATCATTCATAAAATGCATTCATTTATTTCTTCAATAAGTGTTTATTCTGCACCTATAATAAAGAAGTCAGAAACAATGCAATATACTATTATAAACACAACAGATCTATGTCCTACTTCCTACTAAGTTTACAAGCCAGTGGGGAAATATATACCATGAAGGAAGGGCTATAACAAGTATAAGTGCAGCATGATAAAAGCATACACAAACCTGGAAGTGAAAAGTGGGAAATAGCAATGTGAATACAGAGGGTTAGATAAGGTTTCCTGGAGAAAATAACATCAAAACCTAAATATTGGAGCTGGGGTTGTGGCTCAATGGTAGAGCGCCTGTCTGGCACATGTAATGCACTGGGTTCGATCCTCAGCGCCACATAAAAATAAATAAATAAATGTCCCACTACAACTAAATAATATTTTTAAAACACCATAAATGTTAATAAAGAATAGACATCAGTTCCCAGAGGAGGGAGATAGGAGAGAGAAAAGGGGAATATTACATTCAAAAACCACAAGACAAAGTGGGCAAGGTTAGAGGCGGTGGTTACAGACAGCAGAGAACATGAGTATTATAGTTCAAAACATGGCTGAAGTGTGTGATGCAATAAAAAAATAAGTAGAAATAAGGTAATAAGCAAGGGCTTGTGTTGCTATTCAAACATTACAAACTGAAACTGAAAAGAGTCTCAAGTATTATCTTGAGACTCCTCCTCTTTTTAGGGAAATCACACAAAAAGTCATCTGATATAAATGAAAGCTCTCCGGGTGAGGAGAACAAATGTTGTACTAAAACTACCACTACTGAATTTCTTCATTCTAATATCTTACAGCCTACATTTCTTAAGACCCTCCAAAATCAGTAAAGACGTTAGCCCCATCATATTAAGAGACTCTTAACAAAAAAAAAAAACTCCAGTTGTATTTCATTACTCTCAAAGCCTCTATCCAAACAACACAATTTTTTCATATAATGTTATGGGTAATTCTGGAGAAACATGATAGACAAACTTTTAAAACACAGCACATTCCTGAACTTTTAAAGCATTAAACTGTTCATGTTCAAACAAATCTTAAAAGTAAGTCAGTCAAAACCTTGAAATAATCTGATAGTAAATCTTAAAGCTAGTGCAGCATTTCCCAACTTGCATTTGGCATGTCTTTAACAAGAATTTTACCCACACCTTAATTCCAGCTAAGTGATCAAACTTTTCAAAGAATCCATAACAACATAGCCTGAAAACACAGACATAATGATGATTTACAATAATATGGTAAGTAGACTGGCCTTAATTACAATGATCTTGTCAATAAATTCAAATTTAATAAATGTCAGCAGAAAGTATTCCATAGTTATTAAACTTATTTCAGAACTACATATACAATACTTTTGAAATTCTAAAACAATATATTATCAATACACATAAAATTAGACAATGTTTTATGTAAGTCAGATACTAAGGACCAAAAAGAACATAAACACTAAGTAATCAATATAAAACAAATGAACAAAATCAAAGCAGTACCCACAACTTCATAGTTAATGAAGATAAGTACTATTCAGCCAGGGCTACTGCATTATGGCTTCCTGCATTACTTACTGAACAACTCATGGGGGCATTATGGGGTGAGGGAGACAATGTATGTTAAACTGGAAAAGAATGCAAAAAAACTACCACCACTACCACCTTAGAGAATCCAAGACTCATAGCAAAAAAATAAATAAATAAATATTAACAAAGGCAAGATCTTCAGCTAGCAACATTCATTTAGTCATTCATTCTTTTCAAATACTTATTGAGTGGTAACATAAGCCAGGTATGGAAAGATACAGCACTGAACAAAATAAACAAAAATTTCTCTGCGCTCATGAGGCTTACATTCAGAGAGAAGAAGAGAGGTAGGAAATAAATAAGTAAAATATTTGCAATATCAGATGGTTCAAAGTATAATGGACAAAAGCTAAAACAAAATGGGGATAGAGAGTACTATGAAAGGGATATGAATGGTGCTTTTACACAGGGTGAATAACAATGGCCTCAATGAGGTGAACACTTAAAATGAAGAGGACTTCACCAGACTTAGAAATTTGTCTTTGCCATTCTCACAAGGAGTTTTATACTTTATTCCACTACCCACTTCTCTGCATCCTATTTCCAGTAACAAGAGTAAGAGCCTGTCCAACTTATTTTCAGGTAAAGAAAAGGTACAAAACAACCTCACCATATTCCTAAGGATTTAAAAACTAGGCCAAAAAAAAAAAAAAAGCAACACCTAATTTCTCAGAAACATCCTTCAAAGTATCAAAGCTTTAAGCCTGTAAAAGGTACATTCCCATATCATTTACACTTGGGTAGACAAACTGTAGCCAGCAAGGCAAACTCATCTTCCAATCAGTTTTTGTAAATAAAATTTATTGGAACACAGCCACATTCATTTGTTTTCTATATCTTGATATAGATATTGTTGCTCTCCAAGAACAGATCTGAATAGCTATGGCAAAAATCACAGGCCTGAAAAGCCTAACATATTTGCTATCTGGCCCTTATTAATAAAAGTTTACTTACTCCTGACTTATGTCATCATCACCACCATCACAACCACCATCCCAGTAGTAAAACTACTTTCAGGGCCTTCCTTATGATCATGTGATGACTGCAGTCACACAGTCCCCCACTTCCTCAAGAGGGCTCTGTGATTGGGGTATTATGTTTTGTGATCATTGTTCTGAAATCTTTAATAGTTTTATCTTTGAATCTGAGGGGTTTTGTTATTGTTGTTGGGTACTTTTGTTTTGTGTTGTTGTTGTTGTTGTTTGGGGGTTTTTTTTGTTTGTTTTGGTACTGGGGATGAACCCAAAGGTGCTTTACTACTGAGCTACATCCCTAGCCTTTTTTATTTTGAGAAAGGATCTAACTGGCCTCACTTAGTGCTGAAGCTAGCCTTGAACCTGCAATCCATCCTCCTGCCTCAGCCTCCTGAGGTATAGCCCAGGGCACTTGGATGAATATGAGTTTTACAAGTGAACTCCAGAGGGGTCTGATGCTGGAACAGGGACTTAGAACCTCAGCTCATAGTCAGTTTACCTCTCTAGGAAGGGCTCATAGTCAGCTGGCTCAGTTTGACCTCCCCATCTTCACCCTACAACCAGGGGCAAAGCAAGGCAGTGCATCTCCACTGCAAAGTGGCATCACCTTGGCAGATTCAGCCAACAAATCATAGGAGTCTCTAGCCTATCACCAATTTGGGTGATGGTTATGACCTAGCAGGGAGACTGTGATACACTCGAGACTGTCTTTCTGCTATGAGTTGGGACAGCAGACTACTAGAAGGAGAGACTGACTTCCCCAACCCAGAGTCCCATATTTTCTCTTTTGGCATTGGGTCTTGTAAATTATGTAGCTGGACTCACTTACTTTCATGAAGCAAAAATTATAAACTGGAGTTACAAATGAGAGTTCCATTATTCTATCAAATTCAGCACACAACTTATTTCTGTTTTGTCCCATTCCACTGTAAACCATTTCATTCACCTTGCTACAGCCACATAGCTTTCTTCCTATTTCCTAAACCAACAAACTAATTTCCACAGGTCATGATTACACCTGCAATACTTGTCAACTAAAACAGGATCTTTGAATCTGAGGTAGAGCAACCAAGTCTCAGTTGACTGTCACAAGTGCATGGAGGTAACAGACTATCCTGATATCTACCTCCTAAGGTGTCAAACTGACTAATTCAAAGATGGCATCCATCAATTTCTTCCCTGCATGTAAATGCAACCTTCTCCCCAACTGATATGAAAGCTTATTCCCTCTCCCTGTGAATCTGGGCTGCCCTTAAACTGCTTTGACCAATTGGATGAAGGAGAAATGACATTCTGAATCTATAGTTCCAGGCCTTAGGAAGGATGACAGCTTCTTCTTACATCTATGCAGTCAGAAGCCAAAGTCACATTGAGAAGGTATATAAAGAGGACACACAGACAAAGCAGAAAGAGAACTGAGATGTGATAGTCAACAGTCTCAGTATCAACTGCCAGTCAAGTTAGTGGATCTTGGAAGATCCAAAGCAGTCAAGCCTCAAAATAGATGTAGCCCCAACTAACATCATATGGAGCAAAAGAACTGCTCTACTGATCACAGTCAGCCCATGAAATTTGTTTATTTTTATTTGTGTGTGTGTGTGGTACTAGAGAGTGAACCCATGGCCTCACACACACCAGGCAAGCTCTCTACCACTGAGCTATACTTATAGCCTCAACACTTGGTATCCTGAAAGATAACAAAATGCTTGTGATGGAGTATTTTGTCACAAAGCAATATAAAATTAAAACAACAAAGTCTAAATACCAGCTTTATCACAGCTGGGCCTATTATTTAACTTCTTTGCATCCCATTTTATTCATTTACAAAATGAGGATTATAGCACTATCTACTTCACAGAGTTGTTCTGAGAATTAAATGTGTTGATATGTATAAAGTACTTAGCACAGTTCTCAACACAGTTTTGACATAATGCAAGTAATTACTATTCTATTTTTGCTGTTTCATTATTGATAAAATTTATTACTTATTCCACTAACGTGCTTTATTTTCTTCAAACTGCCTACATCTATCTGAAACTATACTTACTTGTTAACTACCTGAAATGATGGTTACTTATTTATCTGCCTCCCTCCAATAAAGCAAGAGCCATGAGACAAGAATTTAACTGTCCTATTCACCAATTCCTAACATAAAAATTGGCAGGTAGAAATATTTTCTAAGATATTATGTATTGACTAAATGAATAAATGAGTTATAGGAAATGTTTCATAGTTAACCAATTATGATGTCTAAAAACTGCTTCCATCTTAAGCATAAATTTGATGAGTCTCCAAACATAAAATAAGCCTACACACTACCTATATTATGTAGCCTTTTCATGATGCAACTCCAATGCATTGACTCATTACTATACATTACACCATTACTAGACCATGAACTGCTAACAAAGGCTAGCATTTAATTCAGCATCATTCAGGTTGTTGATTTTGTTTGTTTGTTTTTGTACTGGGGATTGAAACCAGTGGTGCTCTACCACTGAGCTACAACCCTAGCTTCTTAATTTTCTTATTTCTGAGACAGGGTCTCACTAAATTGACTAGACTGATCTCAGACATGTAATTCTCCTGACTCAGTCTCCTGAGTAGCTAGAATTACAGGTGTGAGCCAACACACCTGACTGCACTGAAGCAATTTGCTCATATGTATAATTTTTTTTAATGAGCTACATTCAATCAAATCAATGACACACACAGTTATTATTATGACATGCTCAGAAATAGCAAGAGAAACTTTAGTCTGGATCCATTTAAAAGCGATTCACCCTGGTAACAAAAATGAACATAATAGTGGTCTTCAAGCTATATATGACAACTTCATAAACAATATGTTTGAGTGTTGCTGTATAACTAAGTATACAAAATAACTGAGTGTGAATTTCTTCAATTACAATTTTTAAAAGTTTAAAACTTATTTGAAAAATGAAATAGAAATCAGAAATTCACAGAGCCCTAAAGCATCTTTGAAGAAAAGCACTAGTCTAAAAGGTAGAAAGATATAAAAACACCTAATTCAGTATAACAAGTTCTCTAATACTGTGATTCCCAATTTTTCCTTGGCTTTAATGCAGATGACAGATGCAAGAAACTCTCCCTGTCTCCTTCTCCTAATTATAGATTCAAAGGAGTTTTTACATTTTAGAGTAAGATTTTATAAGACAAACAAACTAGACCAGGACTGATTAAAGTCAGGGAAGTAGGAGAGAATACACTATGGTTGAATAACTAATAATAAGTAGGTCCTCTAGACTACAGTAATCAGTGCATACAAATTAAGAGAACAGATTCCTGATATATGACATTATACAGATATGGAAGACCCATTCCAGGAACCTGTAGCTAAGAATAGGAATTTTAAACTTCAAAAATAAAATAAGGCTGGTGGAATGGATGAAATTTTAGAAAGACTGACAACACCAAAATTTTACAACTTTCATTCACTGATGGTGGGAGTGTAAAATGGGAAGACTATTTTGGGAAAATATCTGGTAGTTTCTTATATAAGTATAAATACACCTATCCTATTATCTCATAATTCAATCCAACAGAAATAAAAACATGTCTTCAAAAAAATGTGTACAAAAACTTCTAATAGCAAAAACTGAAAACAACCCAAATGTCTACCAATAGAGGACTAGATAAACTACAGTATATTCATACAATTTATATTATGAAAAACTATTCAGTAATGAAAAGGGATGAGCTACTAAATAAATAATAAAATGGATCAACCTCAAAAAAATTATGCTGAATGTAAGAAGCTTTGTAGACTATATGCTATATGATTCTAGAACTGAAAAAATAATTTGAAGTAAAAAAAAATCAGAATAATTACTTAGGGAACAGAGATTGATCTGTTGGGAATGATCATAAAGGACCTTTGAAATAATCTTCTGCAACAGATCAATAAGCTGTACATGTAAAGAGCAAGAGTACAGATTGAATATTTGTATCTTCCCAAAGTTCATATGTTGAAGCCCTGAACCTCAAAGTGATATTTGAAGGTGGGGCCTTTTGGAGATAAGAAGGTTTAGATGAGGTTATAAGGAAAGGGTCCCCATGATGGAATTGTCTTCAAAAAAAAAGTGAGACCAGAACTTTTGGCCATCTCCACGCTAAAAAGAGAGCCCACACCAAAGAACTGAATCCTCCAGCACCTTGATATTAAATTTCTGAGCCTCCGAAACTTTTAAGAAATGAATTCTTGTTGTTTAAGCCACTCATCTAATCCTTTTCATGGCAGCCCAAGACAAGACAGGCAGAATAGTAAATATTTCAGACTTTATAGGCTCTGCCTCAAATTCTCAATTCTGCCATTGTAAATGAATTGGTTGTGTTCCAATAAAACTTTATTTATAAAAACAGGATTTGGACTGTAGTTAGCTGACCTCTGCTCTATATTTTCAAAGTAGTACACAGTTACATGGATCAAAGTTCACTCAACAGGGATGTTACATTTGTGTATTTTGGTCTATGTTGATTTTAACCCAAAGAAAAAGAACTATAAATAAATAGTGAACTCTAGGCTTTTGACAAGTATGTGATTTTTCAGCAAGTACACTGACATATGCAACTTACTTTTTAAAGAATCAAAAAATAAGTTTGATTGACAAATATACAAAAACACAATAAAATGAACTGCTAACTACAGGCCCTAAAATTTATATATATGGTATATAGAATTTAATGGCACAATTCTTTCAACTCCTCAGAATAAAGTTCACAGTATCAATATATAACAGAGAACTCAAGCAAGATAGAACTAAAAAGTATTAGATTATGCAACTAGGTAACCTTGATTATGTAAAGGGGGTGTAGTAAAACTATAAGTCAGCTAAAGCATATTGCTAAGTTCAAAGGAACTAAATGAAGATCAAAGAAATCAGAGTGGGTCAAGAAGAGAGGATGGCTGGGCATGCCTATAATCCCAATGGGTCAGGAGGCTGAGGCAGGATGGTGAGTTCAAAGTCAGCCTCAGCAAAAAGCAAGGCAGTAAGCAACTCAGTGAGACCCTGTCTCTAAATAAAATACCAAATCAGGATGGGGATGTGGCTTAGTTATTGAGTGCCCCTGAGTTAAATCCCCAGTACCCCCTTTCCCCACAAAAAAGAAGAGAGGATGATAACTACAGAGCAACATAAAGTAAAAGATTATAATACTCCTTTAAGATGGAAAATGAAAGCAAGCTACTTCACCTGAAAAATCACCTTATTTTATCTTTTCCAGAACATGTACGTGGGCTTGACTGTCCCCACACATTCTTGCTGAGTATGCCATCTGCAAAGCTTTCCATTTCCTGATACTGAATTGTTTTTTGTAATAAGCTACATAGGCAAAAAAGATCAAGACAACCACAGCATGTAACTGTCCAAAGGAGAGGTAAACTAGCCTGTTTGTTGTCTGCTACAATATTTGTAAGCTGGCTTTAAAGGGGAATGCACCCTTGGCTCTGCATTCCTCAATTATGAAACAAATCCCCTGCTTATGTCCATCTGAACACCCATTATAGGTTCTTGGAACTTGAGAACAAGAGAAATCTATTCAAATATGCTGATGTTCAGGTTGCCATGAGTAATGTTATTTTTCTTTGATTTGGGATTTTCCTGTTTTCTGCCAACCATCACAAAACCTTAACAGACTAAAATATTAGCTTGTAAACAGGGCATTTATTTATCATGTACCAGTCTATGTTTTATATATATTTCGGTACTTCTTACACTATCCTAATGAGATGGCACTTATATGAGGACCCTGAAGCTTCAAGATGCAAAGTAACGGCCAGGCATGGTGGCACAAGCTTGTAATCCTAGCAGCTTGGGAGGCTGAGGTAGAGGATCACAAGTTCAAAGACAGTCTTAGCAATTTAGAGAGGCTTTAATAATTCAGGGAGAACCTGTTTCTAAATAAAATATAAACAGGTTAAGGATGTGGCACACAGTGGTTAAGCACCCCTGGGTTCAATCCCTGATACCAAAAAAGAAAAGATGCAAAGTAACTAAGGCAATATCTCAAAAATTGCAAACAGCACAACTTAAATATAAGCCTAGATGACATTAAAACCTGTTTTTTGTTTTTATGGTACTGGTGATCAAACCCAAGACCTCAGTGAAAACTAGACAAGCACTTTACCACTGAGCTATAAAATAACTAGCTCCAAATCCTGTTTTTGGCCATTAATTATAAAGCTTCCTTTCTAGTTGATTTATCAAAGGCAAATTTAATTCTCCAGATCCAAGAGCAAAGTATTCAAATCTTCATAATGTGAATACTTCAAATCATGTTTCATTGAAAACATTCTAGAATGGAAATGTTAACATAATCTTAAAATCTTTAAAAAATAACTGTGATCAAAGATGAGGAAGAGCAAAAATAAACAAATCCAAACCACTGTCTTTACTATAGAATTTCTCATAGTTTTAAAATGCTAGTATATGTTATAAATCTTCCAAGAATACCTATTGTCATCATTCTGGAACACAGTCTGGGAAACTACTGCTAACAATGAAAACTGCCAATTTAACTTCTACACAGAATACCTTTTAAATCTTAGTAGTCACCTTGGTGGAGGTATATGATCCTTTAAAACATAGAAGATCAAAGTTAGAATGTGGTCTAACAGCTGCAAGACAAGTTAATTATTTAATAATTTGGGACACTGTTGTTTTCTGACCAAGCAAAACTAAATTTCCCATAAGTCAAAAAAACTATTTATCTTGCCTGATTTTTTTTTTTCAAATTAGAAGGGTAACAATCAAGACTTTTTGTAGTTCTACACTGTTTTACTTAACTGCTTAACTCTTTTACTTAATTGCTTTACTTAACTAAATTCAGATCCTTTTAACAATGGAAGGGAAGAAGCAACCATAGAAAAAGCAGTTTCCAGAGAAAGGTTATCTATTCATCAATGCAAGAAAGTCATTATGATGTTCTGGGCAGCACTGCCAGTTTTCCAATATGGAGAGCTAAATTTTAAACCTTTAAATAAATAATAAAATAACACGGCATACCATTCCATTCCTATGGATACCTGCCTGTCTCCTGACTTAGTCATCTCTTAACATTTAACAACCAAAGTTGTTTATTGCTCCAGTTTATTAACCATTCCAGAGTTCGTTCGGACACACACACACACACACGCACGCACGCACGCGCGCGCGCGCGCGCTAAAGCAGTCACAAAACAGCTGTGGTCATCCTAAAAGTCAGAGACAGAAATCTAGCTTCTAAGTCTACATAAAACTTAAATTTAGCTGTTTCTGTAACATATACCAAGACAGAGTTATTAATGAGACCATTCACAAAACCAAGAGTTATTCTGAATAGATGAAATTACTATGTAATTTCAAAATAACAAAAATTAAAATGCAAATTTAAATTGTGCTAACATTCTCTACTGCTTTGCCTTACAGGAGAAACAAACTGATATCCCACCTAAAGGCAGTAGAATCTTTAGAATAACTGAGTTTTGCCCTCTGCTATCAAGGAATGCCTCCACCCATTCAAAGTCTATATAGGTCAAAGCTTCGGACTGAAAAAATAAGGGGCAATAAAATATGATATTGTAAGCAGGGCATGGTGGCTCAATTTTTAATTCCAGTGACTAGAGAGGACAAGTCAGGAGGATTCTAAGTTCAAATGTGGCCTGAGCAACTCAGAGTCTGTCTCAAAATAAAAAAAGAAAAAGAGCAAGGGATGTAGCTCGATAGTAAAGTGTCCCTGGATTCAAATCCCAATGTCAGAAGGGAAAAAAAAAAAAAAGAAAAAAAGATATTATCCACTTATTTTTGAAAGAAGTAGAATAAAAGAAAGTATCTGAAACCTGAAAGAGCATGGGCTGGGGTTACAACTCAGTGCTAGATCACTTGCCTAGCTCATATGAGGCACTAGGTTCAATCCTCAGCACCACATAAAAATAAATAAATGTATTGTGTCCATCTGCAACTAAAAAAGAAAAAATTTTTTTAAACCTGAAAGCAGATTTCAACATTTTAGTAGCAGGAATTTTGAAAAATAGTCTCAACTGGTAATACCTACTGAAAGCAAATGTAACAATAAATTATTTAAAGTGCAGCTACATCAGTTAAAATTGTTTTGATTAGTGACTTATGTATGAGAACACTGTTGATCCCAATAAGCAAATTCATCCAAAAAGAAAGAATTTAAATCACTTCATACCATTAAGAGAAACAAACAGAACAGAAAGATAAGAAAAATGAAAAAAGTACCACTAATATTATTCAACATTTATCTATTGCATTTTATTTTTGCTAATGTTTACAAAAATAAGTAATTTACTTTAGAAAAAGTAAAATCACCAAAAGTGTATACACTGACAAACTGAAAGACACCCTCTATTCTAGCACCAGTATTTCCCAAATCATTTTGGAAATACTGATAAATTTTCAGAAATTTCTTAACTTGATTTATTTGGAGGTTTTACAGGAGGTAGACAAGTTGACAACTGAAGTACTGTGAGTTCTTCCGTAGAAAAATGAAAAATTACATACCTTGAGATGTCATCTTTCAGTACTCTTCATGTGTCAAGATGCATTTATTAATAGAAATTCTTAATTCACAATAATATGCAAATAGTTTGAATGAAATAATGGAATTAACTAATCTACATTTGTAAAATTTTATAATCTATAAACTGCATCATTACCAGTAGGTATTAACATTTTTCTCCTTTTCCTCAGTAAACAGGTTTAACTAAATTATCATCCCAAAGTTTATAGACTAACATGCTACCAAGCTGCAACAGAACTGTCATTTATTATTGAGTACACTTTTAAATAAGATTTACAATAAGAATTCCCAATGACATCATCAGAATTAATACACAAAGGAAAAAATACAGGAAAACTGACAAAAAGTAACAAACAACACATTTCAACATTTAAAGTAACAGAGATTTATATAGTTGAAACCGGAAAACCTTGTGTTTAGTGAAAATTAATTTTTCAAACAAGATCAGAATTTTTTCAAATAAAACATTTCTGCTCCTTGCACCCCCCCCCTCCAAAAAAAATGCATGTGGGAATGAAGGGGGGGGAATGAATATAATCACTTTTAATAACTAACTTAATGGAAAAGGACAAAATGACAAGGTTAACGAGAGCAGGCAAGGCCAGCACTAAAGCTATTCTCTACAGTTCCACAATTCCTAACCCGCAATTTTACCAAATCTGCAGCCTACCTAGTACATAGTACTTACACCTCCCCCACCCACCCCATTTATGACGGCGACTACCTTCCTGGCAGGTATGTGAACTTAGCTGTTTCCAGTTGAAAATCGCCTGGGCAGTCTCGGGAGAGACTGAGACCGGGAATAAGGAGAAATAAATGAGTTCTACGGTGTCGGTGGTAAGACTGTCTTACAGGGTGGAATATGTTGCGGATGAGGGGACCAAGGGGAGACATGGAGCAAGAGGGAAGGGTCTTGATTAGAGTCACAAGCAGAAATCCAACTGAAGAGGTGTGAGGGGAAAAAGCCCAAGCCAGAGGTCCAAAATAATAATAATTAACTAGAACGTCCTCCCGAAGAATAACCTGAGGAAAGGGATTCAGGGGCCACAGTGGGCGTCAGTCCCGAGGTCCCAGGAGGCCGGGAACTCACCACCTGGTAGCGGCCAGTCCCCAGCTGGTGATGATCCATCCTGCCCGGCTCGGGATCCGGCTTCCGAGCGGACAAGTCCCCTCCGCGCTCAGCTCCCTCGGCCTCCCCCGTCGTCGACGTCGTTGCCGCAGCGCCGCTTCCGCCTGGGTTTCTGCCGCCGCGGTCGTCCGGCGGGGACGCTTCACTTCCTGTCGCTCCCGCAGTAGCCGCGGAGATCTCCGCGTCGCGCGCGGTTCGCTGGAGAAGCTCCGGGGCGTCGCGTGCGTTACTGAGCATGCTCGGGACGGTCGCGCATGCTCGCTGGCTCCTCCGGTGTTCCATCCGCGCCGTGGCTCAGAGGGTACTGCTGGGTGGGAGGAGATGGGAAAATAGGGGAAGTTCAGGGAAGCAGTGTAGGTTGTCAGTCTGTCGGGAGTGGGAGGTGGCAAAAGGAACTGGGAAAGAAAAAATAAATCGACGTCCTTGATTGGGTTTTTCTGTGTACGCGGGTTTTGCGCAGTAACGAGCAAGGGCACTGCAGAGAGACGGATATGGCGAGGAGAGGGGACGCATTCCTACTACACCTGAGGACAGCTTCCTGTTGGTGTTCATCCAGCCTTAGGACAGTGCAAGGCAATCCATCTCGAGGGCATTCCTAAAACGGTCGTTCAGCTTCATTACCGAGTCAGACTTGGTGGCGACGCCTGTAATCCTAGCAACTCCAGAGGCTGCGATAGGAGAATTGCAATTTCAAGGCCAACCTCAGCAACTTAGCAAGACACTGTCTCAAAATTTTAAAAAATTTAAAAGACTGGCAAAGTAGCTCAGTATTAAAGCATCCCTGGGTTCAATCCTTAGTACAAAAAAAAAGTAAGGCTTTTTTTAAAGATTATTTTTAGAGCAACTTAGGTTCACAATAAAATTTAAAGAAAAGTATAGTGATATCTTTTATACCTCTTGTGCCCACACGTGCAAAGCCTGCCCCACTAGGGCAATACGTTATCAACACTAAACATTTGTTATAATTGATGAACCCATATTGAAACACCATTATCACCCAAAGTCCATAAAGGTTTTCATTTTTGGTGGTGTACATTCTAGGGGTTTGAACAAATGTGTAATAGCCACTATAGTATCATAGAAAATACTTTCACTGCCTTAAAATTCTGTGTGGAATACTTGTTTAAATCCTTTTTTTTTTTTTTTTCGTTCTTGGTAGTAAGGAATACACAGACATATTCATATATCTCTCAAGGAAACAGGCCTTTAGCGTTCTGGGTTATGAGAAGGAGAAAAATAATGAAATAAGGTAGGAAATTTTGTGGTAATTATCAATAATTCCTAGGAATTTAACTTTAAGGAATTACTCTGGACTATTGTAATACTCTGTCAGTGTCTGTTTAAGCACAGATGGTATATGCATCTCTCACCCAGAACACAAAGCATGTTTCGCTAGCAAGTAGAAGAGTCTAATGGAGCAGCAAAAAGTACTTTTTAATCCAAAGGCCTGCTTTTTGTACCCTGAAAACTAAATAACATGTGATCCCACATGATCAGGCCCAGCTATCTTTTAAGATAATTGAACCCTTTCATCCTAAGTGATATTATAGAAGAGCCTATTAAGGAGAGAGGATAGAGAAGTGTCTGGAACAGCACTCACTTTACTTTCCTCATGAATAAGAGGAGATTCCTGGAAGGTCAATGGATGAGCCTAACCAACTTGTTTAAATATCATGATACAATAAAGAGGGAAATTCACTGAAATATCATCAGCTAAAAAGTTTAAACCTTACTGATGGCTTTTTTTCCCCAAAGCATTCATCAGCTCTACCTGGTTTAGCTATGTTGATACATCTGGTAGTCAAGAGCATTACTAAGATAACAGTAATGAAAGGCAATGATATCATACTTAAATTTCTTTAAACTTGCTTTGTAATGATCTAGTGTAATATATTTTAGAATCTAAGACAACAAGTATGTCATCTTATTGATATCATTGACATAAGTACTCACACACTCACACTATCAACCCAATTGGAATTGTCTATCAGTGATCAAAACAGCCAATGGTAGCAAAATAAAATTAGATTCCTACTCATTTATGTTTGATCGGGCTGATGTAGTAAGTGCTGAAATGATATAGAATTAAATTTTATATGTGCTTGTGTTTTCATTGACCTTTTTTTTAAATCTTTATTTATTTATTTTTATGTGGTGCTGAGAATCGAACCCAGGGCCTTGCACATACTAGGTGAGTGCTCTACCACTGAGCCACAATCCCAGCCCCTCATTGGCCATTTTAATGTCCATTTCTCAAACAGACTTTTTCTCAGAAACTATTTCTTACTCCCCATACAATACTGAGAACCCGATGTTGAAAACCAGAGACCTGATCAATGGCAGGCATCCTAAATCCTGTTAGAGTAACAAAATCTTTCAGTTTTACCCTCCTCCAAAGTTTTTTGAACATTTTGTTACTCTAGTAGAGAAGGTGACAGGACTCAACAGGAAAGCACATTTTGAATGAGGAAGAGGAGACAGTAGTAGAACAACAATGTACAAGTAATGAGCTCTTCTTAATCCAGGGACTATACATAAATTATTTTATCCTCACAATAACCCCATGAGTTAGACATTATTGTAACCCCTGTTTAGTAGATGAGGAAACTAAGGCACAGAGATATTAGGTATATTTCCAACACCAAATTACCAGTAAGTGATGAAGAACACCAGAGCTTCCACTATCTTAAGCACTATGCCATAATATAATCTTGCAAAAAGAGGACTTGTCTTTCTCCTTTCTGGCTACTACTACTGTAAAACTGTTTCAGAAGACATAAAACTACAGTGATGCAGCACCACAAATAGCCATGTCTTCATCTATATGAAATAATGTTTCTCATCATCCCAAAAAAGAGCCATTTTGAGCTTCATTTCGACTAAGCCTGTGTGATCTGTAATGGACCATCACAAGCAGAGGCACTGACTTGTCACCCTGGAAGCAATTTCTTTGGAATGAAACATGAATAACAATATTCTTTGGCACTTCAGAGGTCTTGAGTAATATCCAATAATATTTTCAAAATTTGATCTTCTGCTGATAATTCCAGTTACCTAAGAAATTGATGATGGTACACTGTTATAGGCTACTCAGTAGAATTGTTGACTTAGTGCTCTTGACTAACCCCTCTTTTTCTGGTCTAATCAATATTCATCTCTAAACACAATCACCCAACATATTACTAGTGAATGCTGAAATACTGGGACAGATACACTTACCCAGATTCCCTTTCAAAAAAACTCACTCTGCCCAGGAATGCAGATATTCAACATCTTCCAGCTGTTAGCTTTGCCATGGTTTCCCTTAGCTTTCAATCTTAGGTGGAGCTGCTTTCATGATGACATTCAGCCATTGAATGAATAAGGTGGTGGCACAAGTTTAAACTGTTTTTACCTTACTCCAGATCTCTTTAAGGAGCATACTTTGCCTGTCAAGCTGGCAAAACTTTGTCAAATCATGCGCAATCCTTTTTCTTTTCACACCTGTTTCTCTCCAATAAATCTCTTGCACTCTTAGTTTTTTATCAACATCTGCTTCCTAGAGAGCCCAACCTAGACAAGTACCAATAAGTAAAGTAATAGAAGATTATTAATATCATCAAAATTATGTTAAATATCTATAACTATCATTTCATGTGGTGATGTTTCATGTCCAGAATGACCCTCAGAACCCCACATTGTTAGCATTTGCTCATGTAGACATAATGTATCTACCACCTTAACACTAAGAAACTTCAATGTTTTACAGAGTGATGCTGTCGGATCACAGGGACCTCTTTGTCTGGGACAGATGTCCCATAGGGAACACTCCCAACTTCCAAGAACAGAACCATTTTCTCTAGAGTTAAACTCCTTTCTTGTCAATCATTATCCTCTCCTTTTACTTCTAACAAGGTATATTGAGATCTGTACCTGTGCACCAGAATTCTGTGTTGAGATTTTCATCAAAGAGCAATAGAAATGTCAGTGTCTATAGAAGGCCATCTACATAGGCCTAAGTCACAAGTAGCCAAGTGCTCCATATTTTCCTTACTTGACTTTCTTTTTTTTTTTTTTTGGTCACTTCCTCTACAATATAGAACACATAACATAGAACTACTCCTTAAAGTAGCTTCTGATGGTTAGTGTGACCAAAGACCTTAATAATTAATTGCACTGGGAATATGTAAGATTTTTGTATATTTATCTAGAGAATGAAAAAGTGTAAAATTGCATTCTCTATCTGAAAATGTCTATCTCTTCTCAATTAGAATTTATTAGCCATTATTTTCTGAACTTTAAATTCCAAAACATATCTTAGAATATGCAAGAAACTATTTCTTTTTCCTTTAATAAATGAATAAGCACATTTATTACTCTAAAGTTTTATCTCTGTTACCATGAGTATCTTTAAAGCAATTCTGTAGTATTGAATCTCAACTTAGCTTCACATGTTCCTTATTTAACCGGTTTTGAGAGTTCTGTTATCTGTTCAGCTCTATAATTTTAGGGAGGAAATCTCATGTGAACAATTTGACAATCAAATATCTACTTCCTTGCCCTCTCTTTATTCTCTTTCAGTACAATCTAAAATATAACCAGTGTTTTTCATCAGCCAGAATTTAACTAGAAAAACAGATTTTGCAGAAGATATACATTAACAAATTTATTGCAAATAATTGGCTGATACAATAGCGGGAACTGGCTAGGCAAGTATGAAACCATTAGCTCATGCCACTGGAACTCCAGGACAGAAGCTGAAGCTACTGGCACAGGCAGAATTTCTTCTTAGGGAAGTCTCAGTTCTGCCCTTAAATACATTTAATTGATAGAACCAGGCCCATTAAGATTATAGAGGATAATCTTCTTTACTTAAAGTCAACTGATTTTGAACTTCAATCACAGCAATGCCTAGAACAGTGCTTAATGAATAATCGAGGTGACAGCTTAGCCAGATTGACACAGAGAACTGACATCACGTGTTTGTTTAAACACTATAAACTGAAATGGTCTCTATACAACAAAGATAAAGGATAGAGGGAAAGGAGAATGAACAGGAAAAAGACAGGAAGTACCAGAAACTTAGCTTAAAGACTCAAATAGATTTCCAATATTTAAGTATTTCCTATCAGTTTTAATATATACATATATAAATCTTTAGCATTACTTTTTTCCTTTGGTTCATCCGGGGCAACAAATTAAATAAATCAACAATTACTTTGCCTTAGATATTTCATGTTTGAAATTGTGTAGATTATATTATTAAAATGAACTTTACAAAATTAAATGAAGTGAACTTTGTTTTACCTTGAGTGTGTAAGGCTCTTCTTTGACAATACCAAAGCAGAGATTTATATGCTGTTATTTGCCTCTGCAAGCTATTCTCTGTCCTCATAAAGAGCAGAACTGACCCTAAATGTGCTGCCTATTATGACAGGTTTCCCTTGACTGATTAATGAGTGATCTTGATGTAAAGTGACAAACACTGTTTGTGAGGGTGTGGAGTGGGTGTAAATTACTAGCAGACAAAAATATCTCCTCTGTTAAGATGTTCTTCACATATTAATGAGCATTTGCTTTTTTCCCTCCACAACAGAAACTAGGCCTCATTTTTTAAACACAGTCTGGTGTCAGTTCACTGCTTCACCATTAACAACATAATACATCATCAACTATAAGGTCACCATAAAATAGGCTGTCTGGTTTTAGCATCGAGGATAAAGAAAACTCAATATCTATAGGATACAATGACAGTGGTAATAAGACTGAAGACTTATCACATGCTATTGTTCCAAAACTATGAAGAAACTCATGCCCATTTCCTGGCCTTAGGTAGGGAAAAATCTAATGGCAGAGTAAGTGAACTTACTTTTTTATTGATTTTTATATATATGATAACAGAATGCATTACAATTCATATTACACGTAAGAGCACAATTTTTCATATCTCTGGTTGTATATAAAGTATCACACCAAATCATGTCTTCAGACACGTACCTGGGATAATGATGTCCATCACATTCCACCATTCTTTCTAACCCCCTGCTTCCTCCCTTCCTCTCCCACCCCTCTGCTCTATCTAGAATTGTCTATTCCTCCAATGCTTCCCCTCCCTATGCCACTATGAATCAGTCTCCTTATATCAGAGAAAGCATTCGGCATTTGTGTCTTGGGGATTGGCTAACTTCATTTAGCATTATCTTCTCCAACTTCATCCATTTACCTGCAAATGCCATGATTTTATTGCTGAGTAATATTCCATTGTGTGTGTGTGTGTGTGTGTGTGTGTATGCGCCACATTTCTTTTTTATCCATTCATCTGCTAAAAAGTATCTAGGTTGGTTCCACAGTTTAGCTATTGTGAATTGTGCTGCTATAAACATCCATGTGGCTGTGTCCCTGTAGTATGCTATTTTTAAGTCCTTTGGCTATAGAGTGAGGAGAAAGATAGCTGGGTCAAATGTGTGTTCCATTCCCAGTTTTCCAAAAAATTTCCATACTGCTTTCCATATTGGCTGCACCAATTTATAATCCCACTAGCAATGTATGACTGAACTTACTTTTTAAGAAGAAAAGGAAGCTCCTTTTTTTTTAATCTACCATTTTTATCCCAGAATAAATAAAATGATTTTACTGCATCTATCTTCATTTGTCAACAAATCATATGTAAAGTTTACAAGAAATATCTACAAATTCTACTAGTTAAGAATGATTACTGAAAAATCTCACATGATTTTCCCAAATAAAGACATCACATTGGGGCTGGAGTTATAACTCAGCAGCAGAGCACTTGCCTTGCACACGTGAGGCACTGGGTTTGATCCTCAGCACCACATGAAAATAAATAAAGATATTGTGTCCATATCAAAAAGAGATCTTAAAAAAAAAAAGACATCACCTCAAGGTAGAACTTCCTTTCTGCAGACCCGATTCTTAGAAACAAAAGCATAAATGTTACAAAAACACTTATGTACACACAAGTATACCACAGAATATAAAATCAAACTTTTTGCTTATTTGTTGGAATTGGGGCAATAATGGGGCTGACCGAAACTTCCTTGAACCTAATTGTCTAGAAAATAGAGAAATGTGTGTTTTTATTGAGCCATAAAAATTTAGCATTTGGGGCTAGGTGCAGTGGCACACACTGTAATCCCAGAAACTTGGAAAACTGAAATAAGAGGATTGAAAATTCAAGGCCATCTTAAACAATTTAGCAAGACCCTGTCTCAAAATAAAAAATAAAAAATAAAAAGGACTGGGGATATAGATAAGTGGTAAAGCACCCTGGGTTCAATCCCCAGACCTCCCCCACCCCTGAAAGAAAATCTTTAGCATTTGTGTGTTTACCATAAAACTTTAAGACCACCTTTGCCAACAGCTTCATTTTGAAGACAGAAACTAAGGTTCCAAGAGATAAATACTGCCCTCGAATTATTTCTCTTTTTTTAAAGTTGTTTTTTAATGTTTATTTTTTTGTTTTAAGTGGACACAATATCTTTATTTTATTTTTATGTGGTGCTGAGGATCGAACCCAGTGCCCCATGCATGCCAGGCAAGTGTGCTACCACTTGAGCCACACCCCGAGCCCCTGCCCTCTAGTTATTTCTGTGAAACAATTATCACTCCATTTCCAGTTTCACTCAGTTAAGGTAATTTATAACACAATCCAAAATACTCTATTGACTTTTCTCACCTCACCCAATTAGAATTGTCCCTTGAAAGCAGTACGAATAAAAGTAAAAAGTATAGAATTCCAACACATCTTGTACTCGACATATTAAAAACTCTCTTGGAAGAACTAGAACAGGCAAATGTATTGCCACCAAAAAGGATAAGAGTCTTAGTTACTAATTCTTTCAAGATTTGCTGCCTTGGAGCAAGTAAAACATCTACTTTTTAAAGTACAATAAAATGCATGCCTCACAAATGTAGTCTTTGGAAATACAGTAGATATCTAACATTAGTTGAATGCATTCAAGCTTAAAATCCAAACAATCCCAACCCATACATACATATCCATTTATATAGGATTGGAATGTAAAAGAACCTAAACCTATAAAGTAAGTGGGAGTCTGTCTCTCTTAGTCCAGCCTCCACACTTTTGCAGTATTAGGAATTGACCCAGAGACTCAAGAATGTCAGGCAATGTGAGGCACTGGGTTTGATCCTCAGCACCACATGAAAATAAACAAAGATATTGTGTCCATATCAAAAAGAGATCTTAAAAAAAAAAAAGACATTACCTCAAGGTAGAACTTCCTTTCTACCACTGAACTGCATCCCAATACCTTTTTGATTTTACTTTGAGACAGGGTCTCATTAAGTTTCCCAGACTGGTCTTGAACTTAGGATCCTCCAACTCAGTCTTCCAGATATCTGATATTAGAAGTGTGCACCAGTCTCTACTTTTTAACCCTGAGATTTTATCATAATTCTTAAAATGGAGTTGATGCCCTGTCCAATACAGTGGCCCATAGCCACACACAACCATTTAAATATAAATTAAATAATATTGAAACATTTATTTTCTTAGTCACTCTGGCCGCATTTCAAGTGCTTAGTTGCCACAAGTGTCTAGTGGCTACAATGTTGGACATTGCAGATAAAATACTTTGCACCATCACAGAAAGTTCCACTGGACATGATTGCTCAAGCAAACATTCTCTTATTATTCACATTTAATTACCCTCCTTTCTTCACTTCCTGAATTATCCAAATAATTTTTGTAATAGCCTTGATCCCAACTCTGCCATATCTTAGCAATGTGGCCCCTGGGTAAGTCACTTAACCTGCTAAGCTGGTTGCACATGTTTAATACCATAATAATTATTTCTTGCCTGTCTCACTGGTTGTTGTAAAGCTCAAATGAAAATGTAACCATACAAATATAAAGAAGTCCTTTTTATTTCTGGAAGCCCTTTTTATTTCTTTAATTTTATATTGACTGCCAGGAAAAAAAGATGTTTAAAACCTTTCACACTTAAAATGCAGAATAAATATTGTAATTTAAGGAATATGGAGACTAGCTCCTACCCTGAAACTAGTTCTCCCAACTTGATCACATCGTATTTTTTTTTCTAGGCTAATTGGGCTTATTATATTCTACAAACTAATAAGTAACAGACTCACTTACAGAGTGTGTAACCACAGAAAATATGTCAGTATTTGTTTACCCAGGAGTGGAACTATTACATAGTGTATTTGTTAATCATTATAATTATGGTAATAATAGCTAACATTTATTGAATGTTGCTAGCAATTTTGCTAAGTGCTTGATATGTATTGTCTCAATGTATTTTCACAACAAACATATGGAGTAAGCATTATCATTACCATTTCACATATTAGAAATTTTAGTCTTTAGAAATTTACCAAAAATCACAAAGCAAGCGAAAGAAAAAAGATCTGTCACATTTTTTTCTTCACTTTAACAACTTTTTATTTCAATATACTTACATACAGGAAAGTACATAATTCAAAAGTGTACAACTTAATGATGTTTCACAAACTACAACCAGCATCCACATTAAGAAATAAAATCTTTCCCAATCCCCAAAAGATCCTCCATGACCTACTTCCTGATTTATCCCATATAAAGGATAACCATTATCCTGACATATAACATCATAAATTAGTTTCAACTGTTTTATAACTCTGTTTACTGGAATAATAAGATGTGCCTTTATACGTTTGTTATTTTGCTTAATTTTACTTTGATAATATTTATTCATATTGCTGAGTATAGTTGTAGTTTATTCATTTTTGTCACACTATTTTTAGTATTCCACACACAAGTATATATTTTTTACCAATTTTACTGAATAATATGTCTGGTTGGCACTTGGATTGTTTCTAGTTTGGGCTTTGTATTCATTTTTTGGGGACTGCTATAACAAAGCATCACAAACTGAGTGATGTAAGAAACAGAAATTTATTATCTCCCAGTTTTGGAGACCATGAGTTCAAAATCAGGGTGTCAACAGGGTTGGTTCCTTCAGATAACCATACAGATATGAAGAAAGATAAACTTGCTTTCTTACAGTTCATGATGGTTTGCTTACTATATTTGTTGCTCATTGGTTTGCGGAAGTATCACCCCATTTCTGCCTTCCATCTTCATATATTTTTCCCTGTCTGTGCATTTCTGTATCCCGGGTTTTCTATAAGGTCACTAGTCACAGTGGATTAGGGTCCCATACTACTCCAGTATGACCTCATCTTTTCTTTCCTTTTTGGTACCAGGGATTTAACCTGAGGGTGCTTAACCACTGAGCAATATCCCCATCCATTTTTATTTTTTTATTTTGGGACAGAGTCTTACTAAGTTGTTTAGAGTCTTTCTGAATTGCTTAGGGCCTTGCTAAATTGCAATCTTCCTGCCTCAGCCTCCAGAGTTGCTGGAATTACAGGTGTATGGGTCCTCATCTTAACTAAGAACATATGAAACAATCCTGTTTCCTAATAAAGTCAAATTCTCAGGCCAGAATTTTAACATGTGAATTTTGTGGAGACTTAATTAAACCTATAAGAGAGGTACAATGCTGCTAAATATATTCTTGTATATGTTTTGGTAAATGAATGTGTTCATTTCTGGTGATTATATTCTTACAAATGGATATGCTAGATTATAATATATATATATATATATACACACACACACACACACACACACACACACACACACACACAGTTTTTTGGTAGATACTGACAAACGGTTTTCTAAAATTATAATACAAATTTTCTCTCCCCTCATCAATGTATGATAATTCCAGTTGAGCCAATATTTGATTTTCTTCTTTTACCCTTCTCTTTTACCCATTCTGAAGAGACTGTAATTGCATCTCATGGTTTTAATTTGGATTTTCTTCATGATTAGTAAAGTTGAACTCTCTACTTCTTGAATATCTACAGATAGTCTTTGCTGCTGGGTTCATTTGCCTATTTTCTATAAAATAGCCTGCTTTTATTCCTGGATTTGCAACAACTCACTTTTTGGGGAAATGTGTCCTTCGTTAGATACAGCAACAGATATAGAGACAGATAGAGATAGATGCAGACATAAACAGATACAGAGAGAAATATTGACATCTCTTTGACTGTTCTTGACAGTAGGAACCTGGAATCAGCAGATGGAGTAATGTGTTTGATTTGCCTCTTCTTCTGCCTTCTTATATGTTAAAAAAAAATGCCCAAGGTAGGTGAGGGGGGTCATCCTACAAAATAAGAGAATAATTCAGTTCAGAAACATGCATCAACGGATGATCTATTTAAAGATTTTTTGTTTTGTTTTGTTCTTATCTGACCTTTAGTTTGGGGGGTAAAACTGTTTATATTTGTCTATGTGAGCATCAGATTCATATTCTTTCTCTACCTCTCCCTCCCTCTTCCCACCCCCCCTTTTTCTTTCTTCCATTCCATATTCCCTTCAGAAGGCCTTATCTATTTTGCCTGCTCTTTTACAGTTCTTTTTTTTTTTAATTTGGGCTTGCTTTCCCTTCCTTCCATCTTTTGCTACAGAAAAGTAGTTGTGTAGCAAAAGATATTCTTTAAGTACCTAACATGAGACCAACATAGAGCAGTCTTTGTTATTAATTTGTTGACTATCACTGAAGTTCCCACTCCATCACTAGGTAGAAATAACAATACAATGCTATTTCATTCCTTAAGAAATTTTAATATGAACAAGGAAACATTCCAGGAGGTGACAAAAGAGTCACATTTTACAAATGAAGTTTAGGAAACCTCTAAGCATTCTCCATAAATTCTTCCCTGATTTTCTCTAAATGTAAGTAGATTTAACCAGTGACATGTCCTGTCATTAATATTCTCCTTTCCATTTATTTTTCCAGTACTGGAGATGGATCTCAGGGGCACTGTACCACGAATCTACATCCCCAGCCATTTTTATATTTTATTTTGAGGCAGGGTCTTGCTAAGTTTCCCAGGCTGCCTGGAGCTTGCAACCCTCCTGCCTCAACCTCCTGCATAGTTGGGATTACAGGATGGTGCCAACTTACCAGGCTCCATTTTCATGTATTACTACAGATAAAGTCGCTTATTATCCTCAACCAAGTATTGGTTCTATAATGAACTAGAATGCTTCTAAAGTTTTCATGTGTGACTTTTTTATTGTAATAAAATATACATAGCATAAAATTTACCATTTTACCCATTTTTTTGTACAGTTCAGTGGCATTGAGTATATTCACATTGTTTTGCCACCACTACCATCATTCATCTCCAGAAATTTTTCTACATTGCACACTAAAAATTAGTACCCATGAAACACAAACTCTACATTCCCCTCTCCTCCCAGCCCCTGGCAACCACCTTTTTACTTGCCGTCTCTATAATTTGGGCTGTTAAAGGTATTTCATGTAAGTGGAATCAGGCAATATTTGTTCTTCTGTGATTGACTATTTCATTCAGTATAAATTTCTCAAGATTCATCCATGTTGTAATATGTGTCATGATTATTTGGGGAGCTAAATAATATTCTATTGTATTATACTAGATAAATTTCCTTTATCCAAAAAAAGTAAATTTAATTATCCATGAATAGACATTGGATTGTTTCCACCTTGATTATTTTATTTAATCTTCACAACTGCTGTCCCTAAACAACTGAGTCTTAAAGCCTACTTGGTCACTTACATAGCAGCTGACCCTGGCCAAGATGAATATTCCCTTTGTGTCTTAATTTCCTCATTAAAAATGAAATGAAAATACTCTCTTCCCTGGATTGAATTGAGGATCTATTAAGATAACAAGATGTCTAACAGAGAGCTTGCCAAATAGTAGGTATCTAGCAACTAGTAGCTAGAAATGATTCATATTGATAACTAACAATTCAAGAGTCCATTCCATACATCTCATCTTAGGTCGAATATATATGGCATATCTCCAAGATATTTTTGGCTTCTAAACTACTAAAATCAATGAAGGGAGACAAGAATGATTTGTTAAACATGGACTTCTTCTTCCACCCACAATCTATCTGCTAACCTCAAAGAGTTTAAAATATTTACTCAAAAAGTCTAGTTTTAAAGAGTATCAATGATTTTTCTTTTTTGGGAAAAAATATTTCACTTTGTTTATCTGACAAAATCACATCCTTAAGGAATATAAACTTCATAACATTATAAAAATATGCATCATCAGACTCAATTAAACCTAATCTAATTCTCAGTGTGAGCATCCAGGAAAATAAACAGCCAAACTTTTTAGAAGAATTTTGCATAAACTTTTACAAAAAACTGAATTTAGATTACCTCCCTAATATCAAATATTAATAGAAAGCATAAAGTACTTTTCAATATCCTTTATAATTTTAATAGTTAGAATTTTATAATAAACATTTTTCTGATCAAAGGAATTTGAACTTACAAAGGTAAACAATGGGTTTATTTCTGGTTTTTTTTTCTAAGCAGAATTTTTTGGAGCATTAAGTATATAATTAAATGATTATAAGAATATAATTGAATTATCATATTCAATTTTATTTATTAATTTACAAAATCATATAATCTTCAAATAGGAATAATCTGACTTCTTTATTTCCTATGTGTGTCCCTCTTATTTTTTTCTCTCACCTGATCACTTTGACTAAAATTTCAAATAATATAATTAATAAGAGTAGTGAGAGTGGACTCCCTTGTCTTGTTCCTTATGTTAGAGGAAATGCTTTCAGTTTTTCCCCATTTAGTATGATGTTGGCCTTGGGTTTGTCATATATAGGCTTTACTATGTTGAGACACCATCCTTTTATACCTAGTTTCTCGGGGCTTCTAGCATGAAGGAATGTTGAATTTTGTTAAAATATTTTTCCATGTCAGTTGACACAATGTGATATTTATTCTTGATTCTATTAAACATAATAAATGATTCTATATATTCAATTTATGTTCTTTTTTAACTTATCATATAAGGCAATACCCCACATAGCCTTCAATACATGAATTTTTGGGAGACATTCCAGATCCAAACTATATCAGATTCTAATTTGATGATATTGGTGTCTTTATAAAAAGAGAGAGAAATAACAAAGATCTCTCTCCATATACTGCATGGAAGAAAGGCCATGTTTGAATACAGCAAGGATATGGCTACCTATAAGCTAGGAAGAAAGGCCTCACCAGACACCAACCCTCTGATTCCTTATCTTAGACTTCTAGCCTCCAGAAATAGATTTACAACATGATCCAGCATCTTGAATTCTGAGTATAAACTCCCCCAAATTGAAAGCAGAGTCTACAAGAGATATTTGTATACTTATGTTCATGGAAGCATTATTCAAATAACTAAAATGTGGAAGCAAACCAGCTGTCCATAATAAATAGATGGATAGGCAAAATGTTTTATACATACATACACACACACACACACACACACACACACATACACACACACACATTTGTCAGGATATTACTTAGCCTTAAAAATAAAGGAAATTCTGTCATATGCTACAACATGTGGACATGATGGTGAGTGAAATAACTCAATCACAAAAAGACGAGTTCTGTAATTCCCCTTTAAGGAAGTAGTTAAAATAGTAAAAAAAAATCCTAGAGAAACAGTAGAATGATGGTTTTCAGAGGTTACAGGGAAGGTGAAATAAAGAGTTGTTGTATTAATGGGTGTAGACTTTCAGTTTTGTAAGAGTTCTAGAGATGGTTAGTGATGATGGTTGTGCAATAATATGAATGCACTTAACACCACTGAAGTGTACCCTGAAAATAGTTACAATGGTAAATTTTATGTTATGTGTATTTTACCACAATAGAAAAATTGAAGGAGGAAAAAGTTAACACAATCTTTTTTGCAACATAAAACAAGCATGGTACATAAAGGAAATATGTATATGAGACAGGATAGATTAATAAATATTTTCCACGTGTGTTTGCAAATCCAGCATGCATGCACATAAGTGATCCCAGCATACCTTGAGGAATAACAATGTTTTTCACATCATTTTCCCATGGAGATTTTATCTTTTCTAGTTAATGTAGAGAAAATAATTAATAGTAAAAATGATTATGAAAACATAAAAGGTTGATAACAAATACCTGTTCTAGTGGGAGGAAATAATCTATTTCATTCAGTAACATTCTACTCACACACCGTCCAGGAGAAAGGGATGGACAATGGATTGTGAAACATTTGGGCTACATAGTACTGAGGTTCAGAAACAGGACTGAGTAGGCAAGACTTACTATCATTCAAATTGAGTTTGCTAGTTGGATTTACTAGATGCATTAATTTTGTAGCCTTTGTAGGATTTTATGGGGAAGAGAAAGATAAAAAGAAAGGCCAGAGAGCCAATGTACAAAACAAAATAGAGAATAGCTAAATACAGACCCAGTTGGTTTTGTTGAAGTATATGTGTAAATCTGAATAGCATTTTATATTTAGTGGTTTTAATCTTCATACATTTGTAAAATGGATTCTATGGACCCTGAAAGTTTGTTGATCTTTAGGTCTATTTTTTTTTAAGGCCCAGGACCTGATACAGCTAAGCCAAGTGCTCTACCACTGAGAGGCATCACTAGCCCCTAAGTCTAATATGCTACATTTTAGTTGCTTTTTGAAATTTTAATTTGTATTCCAACACTTTTTCCCTTGGGAGTAATTTACCAGCTTTTAAATATTTTTAATTAAATCATTCATGGTTTATCCAGGCACTGGGAATTGAACTCAGGGGCACTCTGCCACTGAGCCATACCCCTATACCTTTTTATTTTTTATTTTAAGACAGGGTCTTGTTGATTTTCCCAGGTTGGCCTGAATTTGTGATCCTCCTGCCTCAGCCTCCCAAGTCACTGGGATTGCTAGGATTATAGGCATGCACCACCACTCCTGGCTCAGCATTCTTTCAACAACTACCTACAAGAATATATTATGTCCTGTGTTATATAGTGGGGAATCCAAAAATGAATCAGATACCTGTCTGCCTCAGGGAACTCACTACCAATAGCAAGGGCAGACAGGAAATTCCTACATCTTAAAAGATAAGGAGGAGTGAGGTTAAGAGATAGGCTAAAGCTGCTCTGAGTAGGAGTATTTTTGAAGTTGCTCAAGTAAAACCTGGAAAGCAAGAATGAACAGTGAATAGAGAAATTGTAGGCAAATAAGTATTCTTGGGAGGAAGGGTGATAAGTGATCTGGCTACATATTTTGAAGTGGTCACATAATTAAGAGTTCTGTTTGGCATGCTAAGGAATTTGAATTGTATCCTGAAGGCAAGGAAAAATCATTTAAGATCTCAAAATAGGAATGTGGCAAGATAAAATATGAATTGACAACAATCATCATAAGGGTCAGACAGATTAGATTAGAGCCACATGGGGCAACTAAAGAGAGATATCCCTAGCAGGAGTCATGCTTGTCTGGACCAAAGCAGGGACAGTGGGCACTCAGAGGCAGGGACAGGTAGGGAGAAGCCATTGAAGAAGCAGAACTGGTTAGACATAGTAAGGGTGTATACTAGGATTTGGTTTGCCTGGAGAGGGATTTGAAACCAATAGTTTAAATAAAATTTCCCAGGCAAAGCTAATAATTTCTCAGGTTTGGGACCTACTAGTACAGATGCTTCCCAAAGAGCTTGTATGTCAAAGAAAAAGGGAAAGAGAAGATGGCTGTTAGAAAGCCAAGGTGGGGGTTGAGTCTTGCTTGTTCCAATGCAATCTAGGTGCCAAAGAAAGAAAAACTGGAGACAGGGACAAGAACAGAGGGGCTATACTCCCTAGGAGGAGCTGAGAACTTGGGATTAGTGCAGGGGAAAGACTTCTCCAGAAGAGTATCTCAGTTCTGAGATAGGAACAAAAGAAGAAAGGGGAGAGGCGGGAATAGGGACATAGGTTCGGTAAATTCTACCTATCCTCCCCCTCCTCCTCTTTTCTCAGTGAATCAGGTGGTGAGTAGCCAGTAACCTTTTCAGAGAAAGCTAAGTTGAGAAGAAGATAAAGGCTATGGAGAAAATGAGAGGGGTCTTAAAAGAGAAAGATACAAGTGCTATTGCCTCTTGGCGTGCCCTAATAACTTAAACTTATATTCAAAGTGGTCCTGATGAGTACAATTGTGTGTGTGTGGTTTTTTTTTTTTTTTTTAAATCAAAGGTTGCCAAATTTAGCAAATAAAATAAAAATACAGGAACCTAGCTAAATTTGAATTTCAGATAATGAATAACTTTAAAAAATTTTTTAATTGTAGATGGACACAGTACCTTTATTTTATTTTTATGTGGTGCTGAGGATCAAACCCAGTGCCGCCCTCATGCGAGGCGAGCACTCCCCCACTGAGCCACAACCCTAGCCCTATAATGAATAGTTTTTAGCATAAACATATCCTATGCAATATTGGGAACATACATAAACTGAGAAATTATTTGTCTGTTATTTAAAATTCAAATTTATTGGAGCATCATGTGTTTTGTCTGGCAAGCCTACAAGAGAACTTGTAAAAATAAGATGTGAGGATTATGACCTAATCCCTAAAGTGAAGATCAGAGTTTACTATGCAAAACACCTTTTTTTATTAGTATTTATTCTAATTATTAGTATTTATTCTAAGCATGACTCACTGTTAGCTTCAGACAGGGCCATGAATACACACTGGTAACATGGCAACAATACAAGCAAAACTAATTAGGTCATTACTACTGAGTCGCTTCTTTCCTACCCACTCCTGCCTGTCCCATTGTTGGAGACATCCACCTCCACCTCTGACAGGGAAATCAGTGTTTCCTGTCCTGCTCTGCCTTCATGTGTTGCAGTCCTTCAAATGAGCAGAGTCCCTATACTCCCTGTGTTCATTGTTCAGCTTTCATTCTCCCAGGAAAATTATATTTCCCTTCAAAAAACCTTTGTCTTCAATATTTATATTCTCTCTTAAATAAAAGAGGTAAGACTTCACAAAGGCACATTTGCTTTTTGTCAAATTACATTTTAGGTTTTAGAACATCCTCAGAGGAAAATATGTCAATTATAAGATCACATTTTTTTTCTAGGCTAATTTTTTTTAGATGTTGGTGGACCTTTATCTTATTCATTTATTTATATGCAGGACTGAGAATCGAACACATTGCTGGGCAAGTGCTCTACTACTGAGCCACAGCTCCAGCCCCTCGGCTAGTTATTAATGATACAATTTTAAAATGATTGGGTCAAAGAAAGAGTTGATCCTTACATACAGTCTGACTTCAACAGTAATTTGGAAATACTGTAGGATCTATGAATATGCAGAATGGCAAAATATAGGTATATATCTGTACATATTTGTGTAATAAATGCCAAACATAAATCACTGGCAATCTATCTTGCTTTCAGAACTCAAAAATCTTAGTTTTGTACCTTGAAGTGAATTAACCTCATACAAACTAACTTCAAAGAAACCTGCATTCCACAGGTGAAGGCACATCTTTACCACAGGGCAAAAACAAAGACAACATAATTTTGGAGTCATGCTTTGGTGTACTGAAACCTTCATTATGATAGCAATGTTAGTGTCCCAATTGATAGTTATGGAAGCAGCCAAATCAATTTGATTCTCTTCTTCCTACTGAGTCACAAAACTTTGACTTTTTATTCCAAGAATCAATATGACCAGGTAAAGGACTTCTTTTTGCAGTCTGCATTAAAACTGAATACGGAAAAGAAAGGTATCTTAAGAGAAAGACAGACAGCTTGCATGAATCCTTTCTCACTTTTCTACCTTTCTCTTGTTTCTTACCTGGAGCTTAAGAATGGTGGCTGGTGCTCCAGCAACAATCCTGGAACATGAGAAAACTTTGAAGACAGCAGCCACAACTACAAATGGAATAGTAGGAATATAAGAAAAAGCTGGGCCTCTGAACACTGTGGCACCACCCTATGAGAATTAGACTACTCAACCTCAAGCTTCTTTTACTTGTTAGAGAAACAGTTTAAGATTAGATTAGTTTGCTATTTGTTATTAGCTGCCAAATGTATATCCTAGCCAATACAACTGTTAACTGTGAATATAAATAAAGATAAATATTGTTTGGATAAATAACAAAAACTTATTGAATGCTTGCTGTATGCCAACTTCTGAAATACTTTCTAAACACTTCTTTATTTAATCCTCACAAAACTCTTAGGAAGTAGGTGTTTTAGATAGTTCATTTTTCATATGAGGACATTCGGCTTGGAAATGTTAAGTAACTAGCCCAAGGCCATATAACTCAGAAATATAGCTTTGGGAATCAAACCCCAAAACTATCATGAGAACCCCGGCTCTGAATTTCTCAGAGGTTAAAGGAATAACATTCCTAGTGAGAGAAGGTGAGGAGGATTTTTTAAATGGTTAGGGCAATCGTTCATTTGAGAGGCTATCACTGAGCATCCATTATTGTTGTTCTTTTCTTAGAGCTATTCTTTGTTATTTTTCATTTCATTCTATTTTTATTTTTATTTTTTTGTGGATGTAAATCTTGAGGAAGGCCCAACTGTCCTAGAAATTCATAAAGGGAAATTAATATAGTTAGATTATAAATAACAATATTTGAGAATACCGTTCTAAGAAGGTTGCCAGGAATAACATAGAATTGTACTTCTTACTTCTCAAAGTGACTTCAGGACTTCCCTTATCTAAATATACACAACATTTTTAAAATTCAAACAATGAAATATGTGGATTAGATTGTACTCTAATGGACAAGAGAATCCTTTCTAATGAAATAAGATTATTTTCCTATTATTGAGCCCTCACCAATACCAAAAGATCCAGTCAGATTTAATTTTGGTTCTCTTTGTCTGACAAGAAAAGTCTTTAAGTGCAGAAATAATTCAAATTGCTTCATGGAGCTGATAGGTATTTACAAAGGTTAATTATCTGAGAAGCATCTAAATGTACAATAATTGAGATCCATAACCTTCAACACACTTAATGATTTCTCTCAGTTCCTTTCTCATTTATGGCTCTTTCTTGTAACAGGGTAAAACTTAGATTCTGTAGTTCTCTCAGGGTTTTTGTTGGTTTGGTTTGGTTTAGTTTTGGTTTTTAGATCTTTTCGAAAAGATCAGCCAAGTACCCAGAAATTTGGGACATTTTCCAGCTATCAAATTAGCCTCAGATTAGTATTTCTCTCTCTTGACCCCCCCCCCAACGATCTAACTCTATGAATTTCTAGGACAGTTGGGCCCCAGGATAAACATCACAGCCTCATCACCCTCCAGCTGGCAAAATAACATTTTTATATAGGTATTACTGCATAATGTGAAGATCGGGGCAACTGGAGTGTTGTTTGAGAAGAATAAGTAGATAGTTGACCCTCCTTTGAAGACAGGGGGACCATCATTTGACAGCAGCACAGGCAGAGCTCAGGCCTGTCTTTCACAGTGGCAGAGCCACTTCCGCTGTTGGAGGGGAGTCACTCCCTGACTCATGCCCAGGTCTGCTAGCTGCTTGTTTGCTGAGTGGTGACACTCTCCGCCTCCACCTCCCCACACATGGAGTTCTGGGGAATTGCCCCAATTTTCAGCTCTGCTAATGTGGTTTATGACTCATTCTCTTTTCTTTTTTAGTGACCTTTTAGAGTGGCAGTCATTACATCTATTTTGATTCCTTTTTTTAAAATTTAGTTAATTTCTCTTGTTGGACTTTTTATTTATTTGAACATATTCTATAATCAAATTTAAAAATTCATTTTGCATACTATGTATACAAGGCTGGCTCTTTGTCTACTTCCCAGATAAAACATTTCCTTTCCATTTAGGAAAAAACCGTGTAAGAGGATCTTATTTCCTGACTATGAGATAGTCAGTATTATATTTCCCAATAATTGTCTAAAATAAGGTACAGAGCTGCAGTCCTAGGAGTCTTACTTAGGATCTATTTATTCATAGCTTTACATACAATACATTTCATGGAATAAGAAGGATTGCCAGTGCAAGCAAGGTTGAAGCATCTAATCTTTTCACAATTCTGCAATGGTAAGTGGTTCTTTAAAAACCCTAATTCTAGTATATTTGTTTCTTTTTAATTTTATTGTTACAATTTCAAGCTCTTATCATAATTATATATCCTCCACCTCCTAAATGTGAAAACTCCCTTTCCAGTAATTTATAAGTTAGAATCTTTGGTATGCTTATTAGCAATTTTACCTCTCATAATATGGAAAACCCATGTAGATGGCCTATAGAAGATATATCTTTGTGTATGCACTTAACTTCTGTCACTAGCCCTGGAGCTAACTGGATTAGAGAATTATAAGTAGCATAGATTTGCTGGAACATAAGGTGTGAAAGTGGTAATGGCAGGAGGTGATGTAGGAGAGACTGCATTAAAGACTTCAATTTTTGTCATTTTATAATCAGCAATAGGTCTAGAGAGAAAGACTGGTCATTATTTAATTTTAAGAAATCTGAAATTTAAGTTAAATGTAATTTCCTAGATTTAAGAATATATATTTCAAAAAGTTCAGAGGAAAAAAAATATGACTCCTATATAATTCAACAGAGTAGAAAATTGCAGAAGCATAATTATCATTATATAATTATATTAGCAAGCACATTAATACTAAATAGCTACACTGCTAGACTTTAGAGTGTTATTAGCATACCATATACTAGAGTTTTATTGTATGTGTGAGGATGTGAGTGAATGTAACCTCATATTTAAAACTATGTAGTCTTATTAGCTACACACACACACACACACACACCCCATACCATTTGTCCTCTGTTTCTGTGGGATTTGCACTGCAGAGTCAACCAACTCTGGATTCAGCCAAGCAAGGATCAAAAATAGTTGAAAAAGAAAAATACTATACCTGTATTGAACATGTACAGACTTTATTCTGCTTATTCCCTAAACAATATAGTGTAACAACTATTTGCATAGCATCTACCTTGTATTAAGTAATACAAGCAATATAGATATGATTTGAAATATATAGGAAGGTATGCATGTAGATTATAAGCAAATACTGCGCCATTTTATATGAGGGACTTGATTATTCACCCATTTTTGTATCTGCAGGGAACCTGAACCAACCCTCCATAGACACTGAGGAATGACTTTATGTGTACATAGAAAGGAAACAAAAAACACATAAGATTGCACACAGGGGCTATTCTAGTAGTCCCAGGGCAACAATATGCTTAACAAGTGAACTAACTAAATACTATGCACAGCAAGTTGTTTCTTTCCTGCTTCCCTGACTGCCTCTTTCCTATCCTCCTTTGTTCTTTTTTGTTATTTTGGGGAGGGTGTGGAGAAAGAAATGAAGAAGAAAAGGAGAAGAGAGAGAAGGAGGAAGATCAAGTTCTATCTCCTGAATCTATCTCCTGCATGTGATCAGTCCCAGGCAGGCCTGCCATGTCTCCGGCATGTTTGCTAACTGGTTTTTATTGCATGGTGCCAGTGAGTGGGATGCCAGCGTAGGTAGAAAAAACAATAATTTTTATGGATCAGGTTGCCAGATGTTTTCTATGACATGGCAAAAAAACATATGTGCCTAGAAGTTGGATGATGATCCGAATGATGTAGTTTGCTTAAAATAGTTTTTAAAATCCATGTAATCTAATTATTCTGGAACTTCAGGCAGGCATGGTTTAAGTGAGAAGCACAGCGGTGGATCCAGGTTTTGTGGGGCCTGAGACATATTCAGTTCGGGAGGAGGGCACTAATTAAGAAGAAATAAAAACTAACAAACTTCAAATTTCTGTGATCTCTTCTAAGGCCTTGCGAATGACCCATGCAAATGAGAAATCCTGAAGCGTTAAGTATAATATGCCTTTACTCTGGTGAGGAACTTCCTCTGATGTGACAGGCCTTCCCCTGGACAATTGCAAAACTATTTTCAACACCTTTATTCATCCATTCAGGCTACTATAAAAACAAATACCTTCACTTACAAACAACAAAAATGTGTTTCTCATAGTTCTCAAGGCTAGGAAGCCCAATATTTAGGTACTGGAAGATTCAGTATCAGATAAGGCCCCACTTTCTGGGTCATAGATAGTGCCTTCCCTCTGTATCTGCACATGGGAGAGAGAGCAGGGTAGGGTGTCTCTCTGAGGTCTCTTTTATTAAGGCATTAATTTTTAAAAATTTTTCTTAGTTGTAGATAAACATAATATCCTTATTTTATTTATTTATTTTTATATGGTGCTAAGGCTCAACCCCAGTGCCTCACACATGCTAAGCAAGCACTCTACCACTGAGCTACCACCACAGTCCCTCAAGGATTAATCATGAGGGTTAATCTTAATCATGAGGGTCTCTCTATGCATTTATCAAAACCCCTATCATCTAATACCATCACTTTGGTGATTAGGAGTCAATATATAAATTTGAAGGGTGTCAGAGATGTTCAGACCATGGCATCACCCAAACACACATTCTCTGGGATAACCAAGAAAGCATAGTATCTGGTCATCTAAATTGCAAAACATGGAAAAACGATTTGTGTGACAATTTTCTCAATTCTCCCAAGGTGGTTATATAACTAATACCACTCCAGATGTATGGAAGAGAAACATTAATTCATTGCATACAATGGATGCCTTGGTGCAAATAAAGTCTAGTTTTCTCATGGAACTATTGAGAAAGACTGGTTTAGTTTCATCTTGTTCCTGCTGAACATGTGTCACTGTTACCCAACAAAAGTGTAAAAATGTATGTCAGAGTACTCACTTTGATATTCTTCAAAGCCAAATTTCTATAAGATTAATTCATCACCCTAGATTATGGACCCAGAAATAGGGCTTACTCAGAGTGACTACATATAAGCCGATATGATCCTCTGGTTAGTATCAGAGAAGGAATATCAATTATTAGAGCCAAGAGGCAAAGAACAAGCCATAAATAGGAAGTAAGGAAAAGCACCAGGAAGTATGGCAGTCAGGCATGAGAATATCAAGTCTAAACAAGGAGGAAATATTACAAACATTTTCTTAATAAGTGCTAAATGCATGCACAAACGTGAGCCTGACAGGATGGGTTCAAAGTGACAGCCAGTGATATGCCAACGACACAAAGAAAGGCTACTCCTAATTTCCCCTTTTTTCTTTTTCTTTTTTTTTTTTGATTTTCCCCTCTTTTCATGTTTTCTCTCAAGGACAATTGTGAACTGAATTTTAGTAAGGAATAGAAATCCACAATTAAAAGGATTACAAAGAAACATGTCTATGAAGTCTAATAACTTGGAGAAGTTCCACGCAGTTGTGGGATGTGTGGTAACATAACAAGTAGGCCCCTGGGGAGAAGGGTATTTAAGAAAGAATTTTCAGAAAGGCAATGCTTAATATGAACTTCAAAAGGAATAGAGCATTTCAGAGTGGAAAAGATAGGGTAAGGAGGGAAAGAAGTGTGAACAAGAACTTGTATATGGACGGATACAGAATAGGAATGAAATAAAGATTACCCAATAATCATAAAAAAGTAAGAGATCATTTCACAAATTTCCTAAGGAAGATTCTGAATTGTATTATTAAAGAAGTCATCTAGTTCCTAGCATGGACTAACTTGAAAAAAGCAACACACATCCTAAACTCATCTCTCCAAATTCCACACCTCCCATTCATTACTGGCAGTATAGAAGCGTGCTGAGTGCTTGTGGATAGAGGGGTAGGGAGAAAGGAGGAGGAGGGCATTGATTAAAGAGCTGGAATAAAAGCTAGTGTACCATGACACTGGAGATTGAAATAGGCAATGAGAATCTATGGCAGTGGGAGGTATGATTGTGGAAAGAAAAAAGTGTCAAGTTTCAAAACATTGTAAAAAGAATTACAGAAATTGAAGGCAGAATATGGTATCAAAAATATGAATCCCAGGGTGGTAATAGTACATGCAAGCCAACTGGGATCAAATAAAGAGAAAGAGAGAAATGGGAGAAGATAAAGGAATTCTTGCCCCCAAATATTGGTTCTTTTCTTTTCTTTTTTTTTTAATATTTACTTTTTAGTTGTAGTTGCACACAATACCTTTATTTATATATGGTGCTGAGGATCGAACCCAGGGCCTCACATATGCTAGGCAAGCGCTCTACCACTGAGCTACAACCCCAGCCACCATTTCACAAATTTCTTAAAGTATGATCCCCAGACAAAAATCACATTAAAATTTCATAGAAATGCAAATTCTCTGGCCTTGCCTACTGAATTACAAACTTTTAGGGTAAGATTCAGCAATCTGGGCTTTAACAAGTTCACCAGGTGATTCTGGTGCATGCTGAAGTTTGAGAAGTCCTTTCTAGGCTATCAGCTACAGCTTGCAGCTCACTCTAATGGGAACAGGGAAATCTGTCTAACTTTAAGGATTAGTTTCTATTTTGATTGTCATGTTAAATGATTTTGGTTTCATTTGGTTTAGTTTTTGTTGGTTTGTGTTTTACCATTCACAATCTTTATATTGCATTTATATTTCAGGGTTTAATCACAAATCCTTTTGTTAAAAAGTTCTACAGAAAAGAATGTCATTTTTTTTCCTAACCACTAAGAGTTAAAATGAGCTTTTTATAGCTCTGAAATAAAAGACCAAAAAAGAGAACTCAGTGAACTTGCCACTGATTCATTTGTACCAACCAATAAAATTTATGAACCATCATCAACTCATAATCCAGCTATTGTATCATGATTTCAGGCAATTGTTTACAAGAATGCTTCTCAAAACCTGAACTCTAGTTACATATTAAGGTTCCTTTTGTATATTTCATAATAGATAACATCAGTTTCCATAGCACATCCTCTTCTTGGGGAAAGGAGCTTAGAGAACAGGGAGTACACTATAAAATAAAATCTGATTCAGGATGTTTTACCCATCCAAATAAATTCATTGAGCAAAGTGCAATTTACTTGATAAAAAATAGACATGATTTCCTTCTCACAGGGTGCTATGGGCTGAATGTGTCTTCTCAAAATTCATACGTTGAAACTTAGTGACCAATAAGATAGTACGAAGAGGAGGGATCTTTGGGAAGGGATTAGTCATGAGCACAGAACAAGATTGATACCCTCAGAAAAGGAGCCATCTGTCTCTTTTGCTTTTCTGCCCTTCTACATGTGAGGATAACTAGATGGTCCCATGTATGAGGAAAGGGCCCTTACCAGATGCTGAACTTGATCTTAGACTTCCCAACCTCCACAATTGTGAGAAATAAATTTCTATTATTTATAAATCATCCAGTCTCAGGTATTTTGTTATAGCAGCACAAGTGGACTAAGACACAAGGTTTATGCATCAGGGTCCAGTCAAGAGACAGAACTACATCAGTTATTTTAATAGGAAAAGTCCAAAAGAATTGTTTGATAGTAGAAGGTGGTCATCAATAAAGATGAGGAGTCTAGAATTATCAGTTGTAAAATAGTTGATACTTCTCTAGCTCTGCTAGTCTGTGAAGAGACATTCAGGGACTTAAGTACTAGAAGAAGGCTAACACCCAACCCTCGGCCAAGATTCTGACCTGTTCTGAAAGACAACAATTAACAGAGTAATACATGGCCAACCAGTGATGAAGGAGGTTGCCACAGTCCAGGTTAGTACTGGTCTCTAGAAAAGGCCCACCATCACCAGCAGTTGACAGCAGGCCATGGTTGCTCAGATGTGGCTGCTTGTAGGAAGATCACCGCCTCAGAGCACAGCTAGAGCATGGCTGGAGCACTTAGGCTGCCTACTGATCTGCTATGAATACTAGTATCTCAGGAACAGAAGGGAAGTATCATCCTGCTATTTTTTTTTTTGTAGGATCACACCAGTGCCCCCTACTGGCAAAATCTAGCTTTCCCCTAATGGGCAATTGAAAAGTGCAAAATCCAGCTGCAGTATTAAAAAGCAGGGCAAAGAATGATGCATTTGAAGCTGAGAGACAATAAACAGATAGCTGTACAGTTCACACTTTGGTTACTCAGTTTTCATCTACACTTTTGTACACACGTTTACACCTCCACTCAAAAACAAAACAACTTGAATTTCCCACCCAAGAAAGTGCTGCTTTCTAAAGTGAAGTTCTCTGCCAAATGGGGGAATATATAATTCCAAAGGATATTGTAAATACTGCATTGCAATTCAGCCATAGCCCAACTAAATATTTTGTTATCTAGTCTAAATTGTAAATTAAACCTTCAAACACACATATATATATGTGTATTTATATATAAATAATTTTAAAATAAGAGAAGAAATCATTAATATACACAAATATATGTATACACACAGCAAGAAAATTGAAAATGTGCAAAGCTACTACAGTCTTTGTTTTATTTCATTGGCCACAAGGCTGTAACTGATACCTATGACTTTTTTCTTCAATTTTCCTTTTATATTTCCATTATTCTCAGGAAAACATAAACCAGTGGGGCTCTTTTCCTGGAGGATCTGTATTTTCAATTATCTTGCCTTTTTTCTTTTTTGACTTTCTTTTCTCATCTTCTTCTTCTTCTTTTTTTTTTTGGTGGGAAGGGGTGTTGCTGAGTTTTTCATACAACTGAGAGCATGGAAGTACCAAGAGAGAGCACAAAGAATTCCCTGAGTTCCAGACGTAATATTTCTTGCCTCCATTTCTAATAGCAACCCTACTTCCCCTTGGTAATTGGAGTACATTATACCAATCAGAGAAAGAACTTTTTGTTTTCTTCCTGTTGATTATATGGCAAAAGAACATCAATGAGCAGGTAGTAATCTTAGTTTTTAATTCCGTAGCACTATTGTTCTGTCTTTGCTAGAAGTGTTCCCTTCAGGGAACTAAGACCTCCAAATTAGCACAGCTCAAAATTTCTAAGACAGTCATCAAAAATTCTGCAGTGAGTTATTAGGTACAGTGGTAAGAGAAGCCATTTCCACATCCACCCCTTGATTCTCAAATGTCATGGGTGAGTGACTACCATATAATAATCTCTTCTTATTCAAACTGTATACTGTATGTACTCTGTAAGATGGAATTACATCTCTCAAGACACACACCCCTCCACACTGACACTATAATGGAGTTTTTAGCAAGTAGTGTACTTACTGTAAGTAGCGTAGTACATTCAAAGTGGTTGGCAGCTTCAGTCCTTTGATTTTATACATTTTTTTTTCTAAAAGAGAAGACTGATATGTTTAGTTTTGGAGCAAATAATGAAAATGGCTTAGATCTATTGTGGCTTGAACTACAGTGCCACATTTGACAAGGTGGATTATGACCCATTTATGGAACATTTCTGGAAAGATGAGTTGAATGGATGGCTTGGATTAGAGAATGTTGGAACATCTATTCTCAAAATATTCACAGGTCAATGTTGCCTGGGAGGGATGTATCTAGTATATTGATGCAGAATACTCTCCTTGGCCCACTAATGGGTCACATTTTGATAAATGATACAGCTTGTGATATTGAGGGCATAGTCTTCAAATCTGTGGATTAAACAAAATTAGAATGGATAATGAATAAATTGAACAAGAGTCAGGATACTAAAATATTTAACAAACGTAAATTTGGGACTCAATTTAACAAGAGGAAAAGCAACACAGAATTAATGCAAATTTTAACAAGTTATTATTGGGATTAGACAAGTTGATATTAAGTTCATATAGAAAAACAAAAAGGCAAGAAGAGACAGAAAAAGAGTGAAAAAAGAAAAACTTCCAAGAGAACTAGTTCTACTAGACACTAAAACATAGTACACACAAGCCCTTTATAATTAAAACTATGGGGAGGGGATAGACGGGGTGGCGCAGGCCTGCAATCCCAGTGAATTGGGAGGCTGAGGCAGGAAGATTACAAGATTGAGGCCAGCTTTGGCAATCTAGCAAGACCCTGTCTCAAAATAAAAAAACAAAAGGGCTGGGGATGTAGCTCAGTGGTAAAATGCCCCTGGGTTTGATCCCCAGTACTGAAACAAAAACAAAAGCAGAAACAAAACTGTGTGAAACTGGAACATGAGTGAATAGACAAACCAGTGAAACAAGAGAATGTCCAGAGTTAAACCCAGATACTTAAAGATATTTAGTATATAATAAACATGACATTTTAAAACATTGAATTAAAGATGGATTTTCCCCCCAGGGTTGGGGTTACTAGGGATTGAACCCAGGAGTGCTCAACCACTAAGTCACATTGCCAGCTCTTTTTTATTTTTTATCTTGAAACAGGTGTCTCTAAGTTGCTTAGGGCCTTGCTAAGTTGCTGAGGCTGGGTTTGAACTTGTGATCCTCCTGCCTCAGCCTCTTGAGTCATTGGAATTAAAGGCATGCACCACCATGCCTGGATAAAGATTTTTTTTTTAATAAATGGTACCAGAACAACTGGGTAGCTGTTTGGAAAAAGATAAGATTAGATTCATATGCTATACACCAAAATAAACTCTAAATAGATTAGGAATCTTAGAAGAAAACATGGGATATTCCTCTTAAATCCTGGCATAAGGAAAGACTTCTACTTAGAGTCAATAAGAAAATAAATTTTGACTTTATAAAAATTAGAAGTTTTTATGACACAACATACAATCCATAAAGTCAACATACACTGACAAACTGGAAGAAATGCTGATGACATCAGACAGAGGACTAATAAACTTAATATACAACGAACCTTAAAATTGAGAGGCAATAATCAAGGCAATACTTATTGGAATATTTATAGCATTAAATATTTATATTAGAAAGGAAGAAAAGTCTCACATCAATAATTAAGTTTCCAATTTAGGAAGAAGCTAAAGAAGAAGAAATAAGCCCAAAGGGTAGGGGGTAAAAAGGAAATTATAAAGATGAGAGCAGAAGTGAGGAAATTGAAAATAAACAATAGTGAAAGTCATTGATACAAAAAGTTGATTCTTTGGGAAAAATAGTAAAATTGATAAACTTCCAGAAAGACTGAAAGAAAAAGAGAGGGGTAACAAAATATTAATAACAGAAATGAAAGAGGGGATATCACTACAGACACCACAGATAATAAAAGGATAATAAGGTTATATTAGAAACAACTCTATGCATATAAATTTAATGACCCTTATGCACACAAGATGAAAAGGAATTCCTTAGAAATCACAAACTACTCACAATCATTTAATTAACAATCATCAATCTCTATTTAGAGAACCTGAATAGTCCTTTATTCAAGAAATTGAATTCTTAGTTTAAAATCTTCTGGAAAAAAAGAGCCAGGCCCCAATGATTTCACTTAAGAATTCTACCAAACATTTAAGGAAGAAATAACTATTATTCTATAAAACTCTTTGAAACACAAAAATCATCAACAAAATATTAGCAAATAAGATCCAACAATATGTAAAAATAAAAATTCATGGCAATAAAATGGAACTTATCGGGCTGGGGTCGTGGCTCAGTGATAGGGCATTCTCCTAGCACATGTGTGGCCCTGCGTTCAATCCTGAGCAAATAAATAAATAAAATACAGGTATTGTGTCCATCTGCAACTAAAAAAAAAAATTTTTTTTAATATGGAACTTATCCCAAGAATGCAAAGCTGGTTCAATATTTAAATTCAATCATTTCAATTCCCTATGACCTAAAGAAGAAGCACATGATCATTATCAATTTAATGCAGAAAAAGCTTTTGACAAAATTCAACATTTATTCATGATAAAAACTATCAACAAACTAGAACAGAAAGGAACTTCCTCATTCTGATAAAGAGCTTCTACAAAAAGCCTGTAGCTAACTTTCAAGGTGAACAGGTGAACCAAATATCAAAAAAATGTGTATATATTTGTATATTTGCCATGAGTAAGATATTTACATTTTACAAAATTGATATAAAAAATTTTCTCTAAATGATGTGGATCACATATTATCATACATAATACATAAAAACAAATCTTTTTTTCTTTCCATTTTCCCAGGATGTCATCATCTGATGATTGTAATCTTTTTTGGTTAAAAAGGAGTGCCAAAATTCCAAAGTGCAGTTTGTTCTACCTTTTTATCTTTTCACTAAAGGCAAAAGTTTCTCAGTTAACTAAAATGGCTGTAATAATAGTTGCAACAAAGAAAAGTAATTTTGTGAAAAAAAGTCCCCAACTTTTTCCTCACTTATAATACACAGAAAGTATTTTCATAATTTAATGTGTATACTCAAAGGTAACATGATTATCTTATTTATACAACACGATAAGTGATATATTGCAATTCCAAAAACCTGCTTCAGACGTTAAGCACTCACTCTATTTATTCAGAGAGTTCTAACTTCTACTTACATGAAAAGTTTGGGAAAGTCAAGTTCAATTTATTTCATCAGCCTCATTAATGCATGTTTGTTTCTGACCAGATGAAATCTTAAATATAGCTTGTAACAACTACTAAATTGTAATTAGTTTACACAAATTTCCAAACAAATGACTAGAAAAGTTGATTTTATAATTCATGTCTCTTATTTAAATATCACTTAAGTACTTGCTGGGTGTGTTGTTGCATGCCTGTAATTCTAGCTACACTCAGGAGGCTGTAGCAGAAGGATCACAGTTCAAGACCAACTTGGGCAACCTGTTAAGAGCTTGCTTCAAAATAAATTCAAGAAAAGAAGTGTTGGGGGTGTAGCTTGATGTTGGACTGCTTGCCAGCAAGTGTGAAACCCTGTTTTCCTTCCCCAGTACCGCAAAATAAATAAACAAATAATAATAATTTAAGTACTTTTATTTTCTTGTGGTATATAAACTTGGTAAACTAAAATTATAAGACTAATATAAAGAAGTGCTATTTGCTTAATTGTGTTTGCCCCCCAAATTCTTATGTTGAAGCTCTAACCCTCAGTATCTTAGAATGACACTATAGAGATAGGACCTCTAAAGAGGTAATTAAATAAAGGGCATATGGGTGGGTCCTAATCCAATATAGCCAGTGTCCTTATAAAAAGTGATTAGGAGATAGTATGTAGACACACAGAAAGAAAACACCATGTGGGGTCACAACAAGAGGCAGCCTGTGTTACTCTGTTGTGTATGGAAGTCACCACAAACTAATACAAAGAGTTTCCAGCACTTTTTTCATTGTGTTTAAAATGCCTACAATAAGGGAGGGTGCATGGGGACAGGAAAGATGGTGGAATGAGATGGACATCGTTACCCTAGGTACATGTATGACTGCACATGTGGTGTGACGCTACATCCGTGTACAACCATAGAAATGTGAAGTTGCGCTACAATTGTGTACAATGAATCAAAATGCATTCTGCTGTCATAAATACCTAATTAAAATAAATTATTTAAAAAAATAAAATAAATAGACATTAGCTTAAAAATGCCTACAATATGCTAAAACAAAAACATTCATTTCACTCATATTTTCATAGATACATTTTCTTATATTTAATAAACAGAAAAATGAATGTTTACATCATATGGCTAAAACAGATCTTGCAATGTCTGTTTGGACTATAATACCCCTCAAGAACTTGTAAATGTAGTTCAATTTCAGAGAAAGTTTAATGGGAGGCAATATTTTTTCCAATTCAGCTGCACTGAAATCATAATACAGAAGCAAAAGTAGTAAAACTTATACACCATTTAGTTTATAATGTACTAATGATCTCCAAACAGGTACTCATTAACAACTGGGCACCCACTAAAAGATCATACCAGGGATATGGTTACGAGAACCAAGTGGATAACAGGGTCCAGACACCAATGGAGCTATCATCCAACTTGTGATACTCAGACTTGTACTCTTCTTATAAAATGGGAATTGCTCTTATATTTGTTTGGAGGAGTAATTACAGAGAATTTGTAATTACTCCAGTAAAAAGTTTTGAAACTTTCACAGCTGCATTTTCCACTAAATAAAATAGAAACAAAAACAAAAACAAAATCCTCTGGGATATTAGTTAATAGAAGAAATGTTAATAAATGAAAATTTTGTCTGATCTCTGTGGTTTGATACAAGCTGTATAATCTGTTCCAACCCACTCATCTATATTACTCATTTCTAACACTGAATAATTGAAAGTTAGCCTCACATTTGAGCACTTACTACATTGTATTCTCATACATTTTTAATACTGTATTGCTATTAAGTTGATAATGTATCCCCTTATATTAGAAATAAATAATTAATCAAAAGGGCCAAGCTCTGCGAATATGAGATGTCAGCCTTCCTTTTCTTCGTAAATACTAAGTCCATTACTTTGATCACTTGGGCTAGTGGTTAGGGTTAGCCAATCCTCTTCTGAACATTAATAAGCATTTGGGGAAAGATCTTTTTGGAAATGAATAAATTAATTTTATAAGAAAGGGTCAGAGGAATATCTATAGCCATATTTATAGTACTTTCTAAGAAATATTCCCAATATATAATTATTGCTAAAGACTATGTGATGTGGGGCTGGGGTTGTGGCTCAGTGGTAGAGCACTTGCCTAGCATGGGTGAGGCACTGGGTTCAATCCTCAGCACCACATAATGAAAAAAATAAATAAATGTATTGTGTCCATCCACAACTAAAAAATATTTTTTTAAAAAAACTATGTGATGCATTCTAGTCTTTGACTATAATTTTTATGATTAACAGACTAACTCTATTCATTCAGTCAGTCCACAAAGATTTATTGAATACCTACTGTAAGATATTACTTAACCAAGTTTTCTCAAGTATCTTGATAGATAATCCCCATCTCTAGATAATTATCAAGTTCCTTAGAAGAGTGCTTGAAATGGGGATTCTTGTTGAAATGATTAGTTGAGGGATTGATCTCAGGAAAAGTGCATGGTGTGTGTGAGAGTTTAGCAAGGATGCAATCTTATTAGGACACTACTTTCAGAGTAGGTCCATGGGAACTCTGGTTTCCTTAAGGGAAGAGGGTTAACTTGTGCCCTGTGTCAGTCAATTATTAGATGAAAGCTGTAATCCTCAAGGGGTGACTGTTCCAGTCTCCTGTTCTATTGAAAAGAAAAGAACAGTTCTCCTGAGATGGGGGACAGCTTTGAGCTATTAACAGCAAAGGTTCGTAAAAGCTAGGGGATAGGCAAGCCAGCCAGGTCAAGGTGGGGTGGGACTGCAATAGCATACACTGTCCACTAGTGACTGTGTTTGATACAGTTATGACTTACTCAATTTTTAGAGGTGAAAAGTACCTTAGATATCATATAAGTCAGCAAAATTCATTTTCTACGTAAAGCTCAGAAACACAAAGCACCCTATTTGGCAAAATTTGAATTGAAGCATGGAATTGACTTACAGCAGGTGTAACTTTTATTATAGCCCAATTCCCTATTTGATCCAGAAATCTTTCTTTTGATTATTATATGACTAACAGAAAACTTATGTCTAATATTTTTATTTCAGAGAAGTAAAGGGCTTCATTCATAATTTGGGATTAAAGAAGTATTGTAATAGGAAAGAATTAACTACTTAAGAACAGGTTAGAGTGACTTTTACAATGAATTTAAGAAGAAATCAATATCAAAATTTAGATGAGAATGCAAAAGAAAAATCCCCAAACTGGACAAAAGAACAAGAAATGGGATATCAATTCCTTCCTAACACAAGTGATGAGGCAGAAAAACACCAGGCTGGAATAATGCCTAGAAAAGAGAGAGCTAAAAGAGATGTCTCTTCATCATCACTTTTTAAATAGCACTAAGTATTTAGACCACATTTTATGAAGAAGAATACTGAAAGAAGATGAGAGTCAGGATTCTATTTTCAAGTGTTTAGAACTGACACCGATAAAACTAGGCATTCCCTTTTCTCATAACATGTTCTGGCTTTATAGGTTTACTTAGGCTGTCTCAAGGATTCTGTAATCATCCCAAATAGGAAAAATGTGAGGATCATAAATTTGTTTAGTTGGAGGAATTTTAACCCTAGAGTCTATGCACTAAGGGTCAATATATAGAATCCAGAGGGTCCTTGAAATTAAATATGTAAAAAAGAAATTACAAAGCTATTTTCAGTAACATTTAACTGAAAATTTGAATGTCCTTCAGGTATGAATGCTGACAAAAATCTTAGACACAGTGACTTTGCCACCAATAGAAAACACAGACTTGATATCATGATGAAGTTGTTGCAGATATCTGAAAATATTATTTGTGCTTATTTTTCCTTCAAAAATACTTGGTATTAGTCCTCAGCTTCCCCATCTACAGACATTCATGCACTGCAACTGGCCAACTAGAGGACAATTCTGGACCTCCAGATTATGAAGTTGTATAATCTCAAATAGTAATTTAACTCAAGCAGATATACAGAATTTGTTATTTGCAATGGACTGAATATTTGTGTCCCCTAGGAATTCTTATGTTGAAATTCTAACCTCTAATATAATGATACTAAGGAATGAGTTTGGAGGTGATTATATCGTGACTGTGGAGCCCACAGATATGGGATTAGTGCCTTTATAAATAAAGACGGTATAAGAAGGTTTGCTTCCTTTCTTTCTGCTCTCCACCTTGCAAGGATATATCAAGAAATCTTTATTCTGCAACCCTGAAGAGGATCTCGCTGGATCCTGACCATGCTGGCACCCTCATCTGGACTTCGTCTCCAGAATTGTGAGAAATACATTTTTGTTTTTAAAGTTACTCAGCCTCTGTTAATTCACTGTAGTAGTCCTAACCAATTAAAACACAATTCCCTGAGAGAATCTATACATTTCTTGTTAAGTGGGCTATGGAAACTTTAATTTTATTTATGGTAATATATTTTTAAGAATCTAGATTGTCAACACTTGTAACAAAAACAAATAAAACTGAACATTAACTGGACATCTCACATGATGTGCTTATTGCCCTCCCAAAACTAACTGTTCTTATTTATGCTGAGTGACAACAGCCTTCACAATGACAAATGCTGTAAAATTAAAACTTAACCTTGACTTGCCAATATTTTAAGTGTTCATAGTTTTAAAGTTTGTTTTTATATTACAAAAATAATATTTTATAACTTTCAATGTAATTGATTTTATTTATAAAATATATTTTATATATTCCAAATATTATTTTTAATGAGGACCCATATCTTTATCAAACTGCCAAAGGGGCCCATGATATAAAAGGTTAACAAAAACAAATCCTTCTTTAGATGTAAATTGTTATAGCTAAGTCATAACATTCATTGGCTTTTGCTTTTTTTAAATATATTTTTAGTTGTCAATGGACCTTTATTTTATTTATTTATGTTGCAATGCTGAGAATCGAAACCAGTGCCTCACACATGCTAGGCAAGTGCTTTGCCACTGAGCCACAACCCATTCAAATCATTTTATCATCTCCTTTAGTCAACTTTTTTCTATTTTCTATTTTTAACAGATATACTTATCTTATATATCATCAAATTCATCCATCTCCATGTACAAGTCAATGATTTTTAGTATTGTCATCAAGCGGTGCAACCATCACCATGAGTTACTTTGAGAATATTTGTATCACTACCCCATTAATATCCCTCAGTCTCATTATAATCTTTAGCTAATTGTTAGAAATATTGAACTAGAAGTAGGCATGGTTGTGTATGCCTGTAATCCCAGTGGCTCAGGAGGCTGAGACAGGAGGATTGCAAATTCAAATTCAGCCTCAGCAATTTAGTGAGACTCTAAGGAACTTAGTGAGATCCTGTCTCAAAATAAAAAATAAGAAGGACCTATGTTACTCAGTGGTAAAGCGCCTCTGGGTTCAATCCCCAGTACCAAAGGGTTAAAAAGAAAAGAAATATTTGAAATTGTATTCTGCCTCTCTATTTAATTGAATGTAATTGAATGTAGTGTTTTAGGGGTTACAAGAAATAGTCTATAATAAAAGTCCTAGAACTATGCCAACACTTAGTATGGCCTGACATTTTAGAAACAAGTTTCATTTCCTAAAGGAAACTCAGCTTGCTGATGCAAGAAAAATGGAGAATATATGCTAGGCAAGCAAAAATAGTATGCCTGGTTCAGAGGGTAAAAACTTGGGAGAAAAAGTGGATACTCAAACTTGTGTGTAAATGAGGAATACTAATATTGCTATATGTGCTAAAAGTAACTTTTCGCAAGGCATTGATTAATTATAATGGGCATTATAATTATATAATTACAGTATATAATATATTTAAAATGGAGAGTCATGACAGCCTCCATCTTAGCCAAATATATGATCAGGACTGATGTCACCAATAATAGTACCAAGCAACAGCATGTGTCTCCGATATGGGGCACTGAGAAGAACAAAGCATCACTTCTGTTATTCCTGTCAAAAGTGTAAAACATAAATCTAATCAGGAGAAAACATTATAAAAACCTCAATATGAGGGATGCTGTACAAAATAATTGTCATATATGCTTTTAAAAAGTCAGCTTTATGAAATACAAAGTGAGCCTCAGATTTTTCTTAATATCAAGAAGTAAAGAGACATTAAAACTAAATGTTAATGCATGGCCTTAAAATTCTTTTGCTATATGTGCCATTATTAGAAAAATGGATGAAATCTGAATAAAGGCTGTGCTCTAATAGTATTGTATCAATGTTATTTTCTCATTTTCTACTGATTTTTTAAATAAATGACAATAGAATGCACTACAATTCATATTACACATATACAATACAATTTTTCATATCTCTGGTTGTGTATAAAGTATCACACCAATTTGTCTTCATACATGTACTTTGGATAGTGATACCCATCACATTCCACCATCCTTTCTAACACCCTGCCCCCTCCCATACCCTCCCACCCCTCTGCCCTATCTAGAACTCATCTATTCCTCCCATGCTCCCCCTCCCTACCCACTATGAATCAGTCTCCTTATATCAGAGAAAACATTCAGCATTTGTATTTTGGGGATTGACTAATTTCACTTAACATTATCTTCTTCAATGCCACCCATTTACCTGCAAATGCCATGATTTTATTCTCTTTTATTGCTGAATAATAATATTCCATTGTATATATGTCACATTTTTTTATCCATTCATCTATTGAAGGGCATCTAGGTTGGTTCCACAGTTTAGCTATTGTGAATTGTGCTATTATAAACATTGATGTGGCTGTGTCCCTGTAGTATGCTGTTTTTAAGTCCTTTAACTATAGAGTGGGGTCAAATGATGGTTCCAGCCCCAGTTTTCCAAGTAATCTCCATACTGCTTTCCATATTGGCTTTCCAATTTGCAGTCCCACCAGTAATGTATAAGTGTCCCTTTTGCTATATGTGCCACATTCTCGCCAACACTTATTGTTGTTTGTCTTCATAATGGGTGCCACTCTGACAGGAGTGAGATGAAATCTTAAGAGCAGTTTTGATTTGCACTTCTCTGATTGCAAGAAATGATGAACATTTTTTCATATATTTGTTGATTGATTGTATATCCTCTTCTGAGAAGTGTCTGTTCAGGTCCTTGGCCCATTTATTGATTGGGTTTGTGTTTTTTGGTGTTTAGCTTTTTGAGTTTTTTATATACCCTAGAGATTAGTGCTCTATCTGATGTGTGAGGGGTAAAAATTTGCTTCCAATATGTAGGCTCTCTATTCACCTCACAGATTGTTTCTTTTGCTAAGAAGAAACTTTTTAGTTTGAATCCATCCCATTTATTGATTCTTGTGCTATAGGAGTCTTATTAAGGAAGTTGGGGCCTAATCCCACATGGTGACGATTAGGGCCTACTTTTTCTTCTATTAGATGCAGGGTCTTTGGTTTAATTCCTAGGTCCTCGATCCACTTTGAGTTAAGTTTTGTGCATGGTGAAAGATAGGGGTTTAATTTCATTTTGTTGCATATGGATTTCCAGTTTTCCTAGCACCATTTGTTGAAGAGGCTATCTTTTCTCCAATGTATGTTTTTGGCACCTTTGTCTGATATAAGAAAATTGTAATTTTAATGGTACAGAATAGAGGACACAGAGCTAACCCACAAAATTATAATTATTTTCTCATTTTGATAGTTACGCTGTGATTGCATAAGAAAATGTCCTTGGTTTTAGGAAATATATACTGGAGTATGTAGCAGGAAAGTGGCATTGTATCTACTTATTCTTAGATGGCTCAGAAAATGTGTGTGTGTGTGTGTGTGCCCTCGCAGAGAGACAGAAAACAGAATGAATCAATGGAAGAGAAAGAAGAATGTGAGACTAATAAGAGTTAACATTTGGGGAACTGGATTCAGGCTATTCTGGAATTCTTTGTCTTCTTGCAACTTTTCCCATCAGTACAAAATTGTGTGAAAAGAGGGGAAAAAAAGGTACTTAGTCTTAAGTGTCCTTACTGTTGTACAGAACTTCGAAAGTTGTCAGACCTCAATTTATACCCCATTATCAGCTATTTTTAGCTACTGGTATTTTTTCTTCATAGATTTTTCTGTTATGCCCTACTTGCTTCCTCGTTTGAGAATTTATGCTTTCCTCTTTTGTTTGTTATTTCCCTAGGGCAGATGATGCTGAGTTTCAAACATATGGCCATTTTCATTTTCTGCCAATCACCTATCCCCCAATGCTACAAAAGACCAATCGTTTTGATAAACTAAAAAAAGGTATGGAAATATAAAAATGAGTCATATTTTGGGAGTCAGCAGCTTTGGTTGGCCGCTGATTCAATTCACGACCTTGGAAAAAACCACATCATTGCTTTGTGCCCTATTCTCTTCATAATCTTTTTCCCAGGGTTTATGTTACAGAGTGTTGAAAGGATTAATTTATGATTGTGCATCTCTTTGAATCTCCATGATTTAGGTATTAAAGAAGTTACCACAAATAAATATCCCTATAAATAGTACACTTATGCAAATCCTCCTATTGATATTTTGGTTGTTATGTTAGAACTTAAATGCTTTTGCCAAAGCTCAAAGTATTACCCACATTGGCTTGTGGCATTCTTTCTCACTACAGACATTGTATTTTTAAATATTATTTAAAACAATAGGATATCATGCCAGGGCTTTACTTAATCTCTAGTATTTTTCCCATTTTTGCCTTTTTATTTCTAGGCTGACATTATCTCCTGTTTTTCTTCCATGTTTTTAACCTCTCTTTTCTTGCTTAGCATCTAAATATTCATCCTTTTTCTGGTGTTGGTACGGCTGAGTTTCTTTAGGAAAATATGCGTCTCCCAACTTAGTTCATATGCTGTAGTTGGGACTCATCTAGAACAATGAGTTCCATGATCTGACTAATCAGAGCAGCACATCTTATCTACACAATGATTGGCTTAGGAATGGGCATGTAACACCAAGGACCACAAGTCTCTGCCCTGGCTCATAATGAAATTGGTAAGAAACAGATGATATCTTTCCAATGGGATTGCTAAACTAGGGGAAAGGAAGCTTTATCTTTCAAGTAGTTACCATGCTTCCATGAGAAGAGAGTATTTCTAAACCTGTTTCCATTCCAAACTGAAGTGGACCTGAGAGAAAAAGAGCAACTTTCAAATGATTTAATCACCTATATTGGGTATGCCTAAGTTCTGGTAATGTGGGCCAATATATTTCCTTTCCTTTTCTCTCTTTTTTTTTTCTTTATTAAATAGTTGGGCATATAAGGCAAAGACAATGGTATCTTATTCTATATTCATTCTTATCTTCATCCTTAGTAACATAATTTCAATTTTTTTCAACCATCTCAGCTTTAAAAATGTACTTCTTGACCTGTTATGTAGAGAAATGTGTCTGTGTAACTTAGTGTTGGCTGAACAGATATCAGCAGAAGTTACAGGATGGGATTTATTAACAGAAATCTTGGATGAGCCCCTTTGCTCCCTAACTTTCTGCTTATTCTTGCTTGAAATGGACACTTGATTGTTGCAATCCCAGTGGGAATTTTGTGATCTTGAGAGTGGAAGTCGTGTATTTAAAAAAGTATGACAGAAATAAATAGGAAGACCTTAAATTTTGTTACCCTTTGGAACCCCATGCCAGTGTGGATCACCTACTTCTGAACTTCTCTTATGTAAAAGAATAAACCCTCAAGTGTTCAAATCACTGGAGTTAGTTCTCTATTGTTAATAACTAACGAAATTCCTCGTTGATGTAATACATCTCTATAATCAAACTCCAATGGTATGTCACAAAATGCCTGGGTCTATTTTGTGTGGATGCAGTATGAGTAGAACTGGAACAAGAATATTTTTGTTTAAAAGGTAGAGTTCATGGCCAGCTTTGGCAACATAAAAACAAGACCCTATTTTCTAAAAGAGAAAAAAGAAAATATATACAAAAACATATATGTGTACATATATACATATATGTGTGTAGTTCCCTTATTTTTGCCTCAATTATGCATTGTAGGTGAGAAGCTTCGAATAATGCTGGCCACTACTACCTCAACTTCCTTTCTCATCCTCTTCATAATTTTTGTTTTTTGTTATTGTTGTTCTGGGGATTGAACTCAGGGGCATTCAACTATTAAGCCACATTCCCAGCCCTATTTTGTATTTTATTTAGAGACAGGGTGTCACTGAGTTGCTTAGCGCCTCGCTTTTGCTGAGGCTTTGAACTCTCTATCCTTTTGCCTCAGCCTCCAGAGCCACTGGGATTACAGGCATGTGTCACCAGGTCCAGCCTCCTCCTCATATTTTTGGTAAATCAATTGTAGCAGTTCAGCATCACTGCTTTGCCAATGTGTCCATGTAGAGATTCTGAACTTTTTGTCTTTATTCTATCATTGTCTCATTTCATTCCACCATCATTCAGTCTGTTAGCTGGAGCTTCCTACATTCAATCTTTGTTCACTAAACCTAATTCCCTGCACTGGCATCATCATCATCATCATCATCATCATCATCATCATCATCATCCCTTGTTAAACTTTCAGGATTAAAAAAAAAATTGCTTAGAAAACAAGTGCCTAAATCCCGAACGAAATAGAAGGTAACAGAAGCAGGTAAACCCAGAGAGAAGTTAGCACTTCAAGGAAGAAAGTGGCAACAGATGAGGAATAGAGTTAGAAAGAAATGAACCATGGAGGAACTGTAAACACTTATTACTTTTTTCAGTTCTGGGGACTGAACCTAAGGCCTTGAACATGCTAAGTAAATGCTCTATCACTAAGTTACACCCACAGCCCCATACATGTACTTCTAAATACGAGAAGTCCGTGCTGTGTACTGTGTGATTTCTACTATATGACATTCTGGAAATTATTAAATTATGTGTTTAGTTTAATTTTTTAAAAATTAAATTTAAAATATGTCACATTTGTCATATTTTATCTATTATGTTTTCTGCTTATAGCACCAAACTTTTCATTTTAGTTTAGTCTGTCTTTCAATAGTTACTAATCTTGGTCAAAAGAATTTTTTTGGTGTAAAGGCTACTAGGAAAATAAAAGGATATGCCATTTCTAAACAAAATAAGTAACATTGGCATCTTTTTATATAGTAATGAATTTATTATTTTAGCCAACAGTATGATAATCTTTTGTCTACTAACATAGTTTATTATTTAAATCACGACACTATTTTTCAAAATCCTACAGGTTTTAAAAGAAAATTCTCTTTAGTAAGTTAAAAAACACAACAAAAAAGTAGGAGCTCCCTCTACTGGCTCTGTAGTAGCATATCAGAGTGTAATCTGTTTTTATTCAGAAACAAAACTGGCACATAGTTCACGCCATTAATTGACTTTGCCTTTGCCAATGTTTGGAAGAACAGTTTTAAACTATTTTTCATAATTGTATAAATTTTAAATTATGCTAATATGCCATTAATATTGTCAAGAAAAATTAGCATTTTAATGTAAATATTAAAGTTGTATTTGCCTGGACCATTTGATTCAATCTTTGTTCACTAAACCTAATTCTCTGCACTGGCATCATCATAATCATCATCATCATCATCATCATCATCATCATAATCCCTTGTTAAACTTTCAGGATAAAAAAAAAATTGCTTAGAAAACAAGTGCCTACATCCTGAACGAAGTAGAAGGTATCAGAAGCAGGTAAACCCAGAGAGAAGTTAGCACTTCAAGGAAGAATACTAAAAGAAGTATTGCATAAGTGTGTTGTGCAGCGAAATGTCCTATATACACCACAATACAGACAGAAGGATTTTGGTGTTTAAATTTATTATGACTTTTAAATTTCAGGAACCATAAAATGTGTATGTTATGTTAATATTTCATTGATTAAAAATACCATATGTGTATATGGAAAGTAGGAAGAATATAAAATATTTGCAGTTAAGCAATGATTTATATAGTTCTGAACGTCTATATTATTTAATTTATTGTCATGACAGTATAATCTGTGACACAGTGGTTTATGATAAAGTACAAAATTTCAACTACTTGTTTTCACTTTATGATTTCTATTTTTATGTTCCATATCACTGATTTGTATCTGGATGATGGACATCCCCTCCTTCCATTATCTACTCCTTTAACTTTTTTTATGTTGTACTTAAACTTCCTTAAGCATGGCTTTAAAAAAAACAATTCAGATTTTATTTGTTTTTTTATAAAATTTTATTTTCCCCTTGTTTGTTCTTTTTATTCTAACCGAAACTCCTCTCTCAACCTATCAGAGCCTCTTACATAAGATAATTTTCTTGGTTGGTTGATGAGCTAAAATTTGATTCTTAAAATGTTGGACTGGGGCTATGACTCAGTGGTTAAGCACTCCTGGGTCCAATCCCTGGTACCAACAAATAAATTAATAAATAAATATTGGAAATTTCACATGTGGTAGAATGCAGCAGGCTTTCTAGTTAGCGTTGTGCAGGTACCCATTTTTATCAGCTCGTGAGAGCTTATTGGTCATTTTTCAAGAATTTTGCAATCTAATTGTTACACCCAGAATGTATTTAAACTAACTTTTAAAATTTGTTTTTGTAGTTGTAGATGGACAGAATGCACGTATTTATTTATTTGTTTGTTTGTTTATTTATGGTGCTAAGGTTCAAACCCAGTGCCTCACACATGCTAGGCAAGCGCTCTGCCACTGAGCTACAGCCCCAACTCTTAAACTAACTTCTATAAGCTAAAAATTGCATTAATTATATTAAAAGCAAGCTAATAAAAAATCAAAACTTATAATTTCCTAATTATTGTACTTAATTTTATGATTATTTATACTCAGGTTATTTATATCTATCTATGGTATTTGAATGGTAAACATCTCTTTCCAAATCTACATTCAATGAAGTCATATTGTACATGGAATCACCTGTGGTGGGAACACTGACACCACGGAAATTGGCACATGCTACAAAGCTGAATTTGATTTATTGTTTTGTGGATTGCCTAGATGTAATAAAGTCATGCAGAAAATGTTACAGATACAAGCTTTGAGAAAAATCAACTAAAACATTTTGTGAAAACCAATTAGTCATCTAATAGTGAGGCCTGATTTTCCTTCCTTTAAGTATGAGTTATACCTAATGACTCTAATTAATTGAATGTGGTAGAAGTAACAGACTTTCAAGGCTAATATAAAAGGATATTATATATTTTATTGTCATTTGAAAATTGTGGGTTACACATTCTTTACATCAGTAAAATTTATGTACATGTACACATATCCTTACCATTTGTTTTCTAGAATTTCAAGTGTTAAATTTTAACCTGTACTACCCCCAGAGATAGTAATAGGCAGGCAAAAAGTTAAAAGAATTCAGGAAATAACATCCCAAAATATAAGGCCTTGAACTGAGGATGTTTGGATAACCAGATTCAGATGGAGACTCTCTATGAGTGCCCCTTATCTGCCTAAAGAAGGATCTTCTAAAAGGAACTCAGCATTCATGGATTCCTTCCCTAGAAATCTTATTAACCAGGGAACATTAACTCAGATCACAGAAGAGAGGAGAGGTTGATATCATGCCCAAACAATTCTCTTCTTCCAAGCTTCCTCAGAGATAACTTTTATTACCTGACTGACTTTTTACCTGCATAACAAGACAACCTTTATTTACCATGTATTTCCTGTTCTTTCTGTTTCATAACTTGTGTTATTGCCACCTCCAGAAGCCCTAGGGCTCTATTCCTGTCTGTAGCGTGGGATGGTATATAAGTTTTTATTACCCAATCCTTCTTTGAATCTCATATTTTGTGTTACTCCTGTGTATATGTACACAATTAAGTATGTTTTTCTCATAATCTGTCTCATGTTAACCAAAAAAATGTATTATAGTGGAGAGGAAAGCCACTGGTTCCTCCCCAACACAGTCAGTTCTGTGAGGCTTCTGGGGGAAATCCCTGACTTAGTACCTGCCCATCCTTAAGGGCAGTGCTGTGGTTTTAAAACAAGTCCACAAATTCTTTAATACATTTTCTATCTAAAGGGAAGCCTAATTTTCTTCCTCCTAAATGTGGACTGTACCTAAAGACTCTAGTTAATAGAATGTGGTGGAAGTAATGTTAGACTTCAAGGCTAATCCATGAAAACCTTGTAGCCTCTGACTTGCTTTCTCTTGGATTATTTGCTTTGGGGGAAGCCAATGACCATGTCATGAGGACACTCAAACATCCATGAAGAGGCCCCATGTGCTTTGGAACTGATGACTCTTGGGAAGCATATTCTCCAGTCACAGGCAAAGCTTCAAATGACTGTGACCCCAGCAGACATCTTGACCTCAACTTCACCAGAGACCTTGGGTGGGAACCTTTCAGCTAAGCAACTCCTAAATTCCTAAAGCACAGAAACTGTGATATAATAAATGTTTGTTGCTTTAAGCCACTAGCTTTGGGAATAATTTATTAAATGGTAATAGATATCTACCATAAGTAAGGAATGCTCATTGTTCTCACTATTGGGCTTTGGAACTCATAGTGCACATACTAACTTTGTTGAAGGAAGGTGTCTGTCCAGAGATCACTAAAACTAAACTCCAAACAGGGTTCAAGATGTTCAGAAGCCAACATTACTGTTCTTCCCTTGCTTTCTGAGTTCAGGGGAGAGAAAATCTTAGCCAAATTTCTCATACCAGGATCTCCAACACAGTGCAAAGTCTCATTTTCTAGTCACTTCCCACAGGCCCTGGCCAGAACTTGCTCAAGATAGACACAGGAGTTGAAATTGTGAGGAAATGGAAGAGAGTTATCTATAAGTTGTCATATTTCGTGAATATCCTATATGGTATATACTTAAAAAAAGACATTATTAATCTTTTATTGCCACAAAATAAAGTCATTAAAAGTTAGTTGAAAATGTTTTAAAGGCATACAGTAAATGAGAAAACAGAATAACAATTTTTTTTTTACTTTTTAGTTTATACATTTTTCAAAAACAAAGTATAAAGAGTGGCCAACATTTCTTGTATTAATGCCTTTGGACCATCAATCAATTTTAAAATACTCATTGCAACATTAAAATTATAGGAAAATATGCAAAAAAGAAAGAAGGAATGATGCAAAAGCTAACTCAAACAGTGATCATGAAAATCCTCCAGCAGCCAGATGTAGAGTAGGAAGTATTCTCAGTCACTAGTAGCTTGGCAAATCCTTACTTTCCATTTGTGTCAATCAGTAAATATATACTTGCGTAGTCTTGAAACAAAAAAAAAAGAAAGAAAAAAAGACCAAATTCTTTGTGTTTTTTGCTTTTCATAACTACCAAAATATACATTTGCCATTTGCATCCAGCATTAAAAGCATTCCCTTAAATTTTTTTACTATATATTCATATTTTCGTAGATAAAATATTGAAGAAACTAATGCATAAATAGTAATGTGATTTGATCTTAATTTTGTAAGGTTAGGTGTTGTTGTTTTTTTTAATTCTTTTTTGAAGCATTGGGGATTGAAACCAGGGATGCTCTCCCACTGAGCAACACCCCCAGCACTTTTCATTTTTTATTTTGAGACAGGATTTAGCTAAATTGCTCAGGCTGGTCTCAAATTTGCAATTCTCCTGCGTTTGCCTCTGGAGTAGCTGGAATTTCAGTCATGCACTTGGTTTTTATTTTAATATTTTAAATGTGAGGCTAGTTTTTATTTTAACATTTTATTTCAGCCTATTTTCAATTAAATAGCAATTGCATTCTATTAATTAACAAATCCTGAATTGATTGTAGCTCTGGATCTTATAGTGAGTAACTTGTTTCTTCTATCACCTTTTGAAGTGACCTTGGAAAAGTCATTCTACTTGACTTCTGTCAATTTTGTCTTCTGTAAATATGAAGATAATGATTTAGTTTGTCCCTAATCCCTGATACACTATCTAAAATTTTAAATATTTATTGAGTGAATTGCTAATTATATTCAAGGATATAAAGAAATAGGAAGGGGCTGGGGATGTGGCTCAAGCGGTAGCGCGCTCGCCTGGTATGCGTGCGGCCCGGGTTCGATCCTCAGCACCACATACAAAGAAAGATGTTGTGTCCGCCAAAAAAACTAAAAAATAAATATTAAATAAAAACTTCTCTCCTCTCTCTCTCTCTCTCCTCTCTCAAAAAAAAAAATTTAAAGAAATAGGAAACCCAATTCTTACCCTAAAACAGATTAAAATCTATTTTGCAAAAAAAAAAATTCATGTTATTATAAGTACATGGTCATTTAAGTATTAGAAATGTTTGGAGGGAGAGGTAAATGGAGACTGTAGAAGTCATGGAAACTCAAAGGAAACAGAACACAATATAAATCTAAAGAATCTGAACGTTAATGAAAAACCCCTCAAACCTTGTAAGTTCATTATTTCTTCATCAGCTCCTAGTAAATCTTATACAATGGCAACTTGCATTAGTTTTGAGTATTTTTGTGTTTTATGATTTAAACTTGTCTTTTGAAGGTCCCACTCTAACTTAAACTAATATTTACTGTCTGAAAAATGCAAACATGGATTAATATATTAAAGGAAAAAAATCAATTTAATTCTTGTTAAAATATTGACTGTTTTAAAGTCACATCTTTTAGCATGCCAAATAATCTTCTAACTCATTTTGTAATAAATCCCTCTTTCTTGGTCAAAGAGACAGGCAAAGTCAATTAGATTCTCTATCCCCATAAATTTGAGTCTTGAGCAGAGGTTCCCTGGGTGGGAGATTGTCACTGAATCATTTGAATGCAAGAGAATTCTACAGAAAAGTTCCATGAATAGATAAATTTTAGTTGCTATGATCCTTGGGGGGTGTGTTGGTTCCTGTTGACTTGAAGTCTTGTTCAACATTTCCATTGATATTATGAGTTACTTAAGTCGTGTTCAAAAGAAGAATCTTTTTATGGAACAAAATCAACTTGAGTATTTAATAAATTAATGATGGAGTGAAATTAAAAGCTGTGTCACAAGCCTTGGTTTGTGTTTTTTGGGCTATGTATCAATTAATGTGACTAAGTGACTTAAAAACATTTTATTACCTCTCACCATTCTGTGAGTTACTGGGGAGTTCTTTTGGTTTAGGCTGGCTGGGCAGGTTGGGGTTTTGGTTTGTCTCATTCACGTGAATGGTGATTGGCAGATTGGTTCTAGCTGGGACTCCTTCACATGGTAGATCTCCATTGAGCTCCTGAGATGACAAGCCCTAATGTGCAATCACTTTTTAAGATGTTGCTTGTATCACATTTATTTTTATAACATCATATTTACTTTAATCTGATTAGCCAAAATATATCACTTTGCTAAGTCTAGAATCAGTGTGGGAGGAAACCTCTCAAAGTCATGAATATGGGAAATATAAACAGATTTGGGGGCCATTAATGATAGTCATTTACCAGGGGATTAGAAATATGAATATAGATAAGCTTTAAACTCCTTTACCTTTCTAGCCCCTTAAAATATAAATCAATTCAACAAAAAAAAAAAACTTTGTAATTCTTTTTGAAAACCAGTTTTTGTTGTTGTTGTTCTTTGGAAAATGACAAATATCAAAGGAAGGCTATTTAAAAAAAAAAAATCTCTTTTCTGGACTAATGTTCCGCTTTGTGGCATCTTCAAAGACAGACGAGTGTCAAATAACATGAGCATCATTACTACTGCAGAAGAAAAGAAGTGATAAATGACAATTTTAAAAACATAATATGTATTACAAGTTGGATTCTGGAAATAAAATTGTGTATGGAAAAAAAGCTTTTCCCTTCAAGGAATATAATCTTTTCTAAAGTTTAAAAATTTTACTGATACATTATAATTAGTGGGATTTGTTATTACATATTAATAATGAACACAACAATAATTTAGTCAATTTTATTCCTCAGTGCCTCCCCTTTCAAGGAAGTTAATGTGGTAGACAGACCAATATTAATAATCTGGTATGACATCATTATAATAGGGATAAATACTCTCAACTTGGGCCCCATAGGAGAAGGCTTCCTGGAGAAACTGATTTTGAAGATAAGTCTTGAAGGATCAAGAGTTAAGGGAAGAGTGTGGTTTGGTATGGTAAATGTTCTACACATATGGGTTACTTGTATAAAGAATGGAATGGAGAGGCTGAGATTGTAGCTCAGTGGTGGAGCACTTGTCTAGCATGTGTGAGGCACTAAGTTCGATCTTCAGCACCACATTATAAATAAATAAATAAATAAATAAATAAATAAATAAAGCAAAAAAAAAAAAAAGAATAGAATGGAGGATAGCATGGACTGTTTATAGGAAGAGATTAAGGTTTTACAGGTCTTATACACCCAAATATTATATGGCTTTCCCATTTAAAATTGAAAACAAAAATAATACCAACTGTAAAATACAGGTAGGAAAGTCCTTCTGTCTGATTTTTGTCATGTTTAGTTTGATACTTCAAAATACAAATTCTCTCTGTATATTCATGCTCTGGTTTCTTCACAAGTGGGTGTTCATCTCCATGCAATAATTCATCTGCTAGTAAGTATCCATCCTTATTTGGTATTTCACCAAAGGGAGACAGTGGTCTTCTCTTTGCCTTCCGTATTGGCAGGTTGTCTTGCACATATTCTTCCCAACTTGAGTCTTGTCATACCTGAACTTTCCAAACTGAACAAATGCCAATGGTGTTTTCAGCACTACTTTTATAGAAGGGGTCTAAAACATACCAAAACAGTACATAGCAGGAGAACTAGGAATTATGCTATTTGTACACTGAGTTCTTTATTTTATTCCAAAGGAGAGGAAAAAAATTCTTACATTTTAGAAAAACACTAACAAAAATGTATGTGAACCACACATATAGTTTTAAATTTTCTATTGGTCACATTAAAAAAATAAAACCAAGGCACAAAAAAAAAATAGGTAAAATTAATTTCATTAATATTGTATATTTTATTTAACCGAACATATTCAAAGTATTATCATTTTATTGTGTGATTGACATAAAAATTGAGATATTTTACTTTATTGTTGCCATTATTGTTTCTAAGTGTTTGAAATCTGGTGCATATTTTACACTTAATACATACTACAATTCAAACTAGTAACATTAAAAGTGCTCCATACTCACACAATGCTGGTGCAGCTTTAAAAATTTAGGTAGTGTCTCAGCCGGGAATGGTGGTGCATACCTGCAACCCCAGCATCTCCGGAGGCTGACAGGAGGATTGCCAGTTTGAGGCCAGCCTCATCAACTTAACAGGACCCTATGCAACTTAATAAGACCCTATCTCAAAATACAAACTAAAAAGGGATGGGGATGTAGCTCAGTGGTAAATTACCCCTGGGTAAATCCCTACTACCCCCAAATGAACAAACAAAACTCAAGAGATTGTGTCATAAGGATATTTAATTGTGCCTGATATTTGTTATTCCAATTTTATTGGATGTTTTTCTCTGTTCAGGTTCTGGTCCCCAAAAGAATGGATGTAAATTTCAAAAGCCCTAATACAGGTTCTACATCATTACCTTTGTACAGACAGTTTTGTCCTAAGGCTACTTAAGGAGCCAAAAAAAGCATGCAGAGGTGAAACTTCTTCAAATGAATATTTATTCCTTCTCCCACTCCAATTAGAGAATGAGAGGATAGGGTATATACTTTGTGCTTTTTATTTTTTCTTCTGATTTTGGCTCACAGGTTGAAGGCACCTTATACAATAAATATTTGTTGAAATAAACAGGAATGAAATATGATAGAGACCTTATGAATAACTCTGTAGGGATATATATATATATATATATGCATGTTAATACCTACTTGTTATGGAACCCCAAGATGAAAGTTTATGAATCGTCTTTCTCTTGGGGGTAGCTTTCTTGAAGTATTTATCCTTACAACAGCTAATAGAATACCATATGTTGTAGGATAGATGAATAAAGCCCAGAGTTCTTGCCCCTCAGTCTGAGATGTCAGACTCTCCTCCAGGATCACATTTTATTCTCCAGTGTTCATTAGTTCCATGTCTATTAAGAATATACTAAGTGCTACAAATTTCTCTAGTCATTAGAGACAGCTGTAAACAAGATAGGCGAAGTCTCTTCTCTCATGGTCTAGCCAGTCTGTTAGGCATTCCCAGATCTTTTTGTTTTTCTAGGTCTCCCTGCCTTAATAAGTTTTTTAAAGAATATTTTTTTATTAATATGGAAAACTTCAAACACATTTAAAAGCTAAAAGAAGTGTAGTCTCCCATTATCCGGTTTCACCAATAATGGACTTGTAGTCAATCCTGTTTCATTGATACTCTCTCCCCTTACTCCATTTTGAATTACTTTGATCATACACATCACATCATTTCACTGACAGTTTTTATATTGCCTTTCCCACACTAAGATTTACACTATCATATTTCATTATTTGTGGCAATTTGTACAAGATTTTATATATAAATGGGTGTTTGTAATGAATATGCAATATATGTACATATGAATCTTTATCCTTTTTATGTTTTGATTACTACTACTCATCATGGCCATATCCACATACAATATTTCCACAACAACTCTGCACTGGAGATAGAATCATTATAATTAATTATGGATATGAATAGAGCGCCCACTGAGGAGTTGGTGATTATCCCCAAACTCTTTGATACCAGAAGTGCCCTGGTTCTATGAGGGGAAAATGACAGTAGGTCTTCTGATCCCAGTATGTATCAATGACAATTGCTAAAGCATCTCCTACCTATGACATACTTATGAACCCAGCCTAATTCCATCTTAAATTTGGGAGCCACCTTGGCACAAAATCATGAAAAGTTAATTTCTGTTTTACTATAAATTACTGTGATTTCTAAACTTGTTTGGAATTGCTGCCCGTGCCTTGCACTCACCCATACCTGGCTTTCCCTGACCAGATAACAACCCTCTCTGAAACCTCAGTGGCGCCTCATAAATTCTGGTGTTGAGATCTAAATTTATTCCCTACCTTGAAATGTTAAGCCATGTAGATCATTAACCTACTATCTGCCTTTGTATTATGCTTGTCAAAATCCTGTTATCTGTAGTTCTCAAGACTCCCCCATTTTGCAACTTTTTGTGCTATAAAACTGTGTTCCTGGAGAGCTGGGGTACTGATCTCTAGCTCAAGGTTTTTGGGAGACATAGTCCTGGCCAGCTCCAGTATACACCAATACAAGCTTGCTTTAAAATTGGAGTTGGTGTTGTTTTCTTTTCTTTGCGTAGGGGTTTAACAATACCTTACCCCAGCAAGCATTATTCTTCTTTGCCTTCTCAGATTAGAAAATATATTTGCTTTGTAACATAACCTTGATATTATTTCTAGGGAAATAAAAATCCTGGGTTATTATATTAAAGGACAATTACCTCCTTTAGGTTTTTATTTTTAAAATTTCAAATTTAATTAAGTTCTCTGTGTAGTGTGCTCATGTTTTTAATTGATTTTGTCACACTGAAAATCCTTCAGAGGCTATTTTATTTTAAATAAAATTCAGTACAAAAATCTTAACATGATCTTTTTTCCCCCTCTAACTTGACCTACAGCTGTCCCCCTCCCCAACCTTGATACCTCCCACCTCTCGGGCCTTCTTTAAGATTCTGGATCTTCTTTACCTCAGGAACATCCCACAAATCTATTATATGTGCCTGAAATGTTCTTGTCTCTATTTTGCTTCATGTGGCTGAGTTTTAAAACAATATTCCAACAGCATTACAGAGAGTACTACTATATCTATCATTTAGAACAGAAAACTGGAAGAAATAAGGAGGAGGTAAGAATACCATAGAAAATACTCCTGGAATCAAGCTAAAAGATGAAGACAACTCATGGTAAAAAAAAAAACAAAAACAAAACAAAACAAAAAAAAAAACATAGAGATACAGGTATGCTAGATAATACATCATTATCTTGCCAATCTAAATATTTTTTCCAGACTCTGTTTCCTTCCTATTTATAATGAAGCATATATCCTTCAATAAACTTTTTTCTTTTTCAGATATTGTGTTAAGTGCAGGAAGTACAAAGAAGAATAAGCTTGAGTCTGAGTCCTTAAGGAGCTGAGAAAGACGAGAAAACTAAATAAAATGTTTTAACTCATACAGCCAGGAACAAAGGGGGAAAATACCTTGGTTATCAGTGAGGAAATGGCATTTGAGAAACAAGGAAAGTTATCCCAGACAGAAGGAATAGTATGAACAAACTTACAGGCCTTTCAAAGAGCATGATGTGTTGGAAATGATAATTGGTTAACTAAATACTGAACATTTCAAATGTTCATGTTACTGAATAGAGAAAGTAGTCTATGGTGGTTGTTTTGTCTTCTTTGAGTAGTACCAATTATTACATTAGCTATTTTTCCACCTTTGAAATATCAAAGAAAATGAACCAGTGACATAACGTGGGATCAATAATTGATGTTTGAGGAACAGCATGCTAGAGAACAACAATGACTAATGAGGGACTGGTAGCAAGCACTGTTCTTTGGATTTAGCTGAAGAGATTGCTATCACCTATAGTGGGCAGGAAAGATTTAATGGAAATGATAGGGTTTCCCTTGGTTGTTCAAAAAATATAGTTGAACCTTATTATTTGCAGATTCTGTATTTGTGAAATATTTGGTGAAAAATTTGAGTCACCCAATGTTCATGTTCCCCGCTGAGGTTGAACAAGGGGATCCTTTGCCTTCTTTTTTTAACTCCCATACTGGAGACAAGTGTCCCTTCTCAGTCTCTTTATTACCATTTAAAAACAAAATTTTGTGCTTTTTTTGTTGATAATTTTACTGTTTAAAATGATCCGCAAGTATAATTCTGGAGTGCTGTTTAGTTATATGCAAGAAGGCTGTAATGTTTCTTATAGAGAAAAATACATGCATTACATAAGCTTTGATTAGGCATGAGTTATAGTGTAATGAGTTCAATGTTAATGAATCACCAATATATATTAAATAAGATGCTTTAAACAGAAACACAGAAATCATGATTATTTGTTGACCAATTGACAAAAATTTGACTGGAGGCTCACAGGTATCTAACCCTGCATTTTCCCTAGGAGAAATGGTTCCATATTTGCTAATTCAGCATTTGCAGATGTCTATGGAACCCAACTACTGTGATTAAGAACTGACTCTATATATCAGGGGCTGATGTTGAAGTAGAGGATTAAAGTTATAGTCAAAAGAAACAGATAATAGGATAATTATTAAAACAATGAGGGCTTTATTCATAGAAGCAAGCACAGGCTGATGTGAGAAGGACTATCACTTTAAAGCAGGAAGGTCAGGGATGGATTTTTTGAAGGTGACTATATGCACTGAATTTTGACAGGTAAGTAGGAATCTTTCAAATGAGAAAGAGAGGAACATTTTGCAATGGCTCAGTTTAGTGAGAGAACACAGTTCTTTCAAGGAACTTAAACTAGTTCAGGATGACTAGAAAAAAAGGCTGAAAGGTTTTTGAGAGAAGTTTCTAGGTAACTAGGAAGGAGTTTGATACAGGAAAGGCTTTATACAGGATGTTAAAAATTCTGTTTATCCTGAAGACAATGTGGAAGATGATGAAAATTTTAAGCTCTCTTTTTTGACACGATTAGAGCCAAGTTTTAGAATTATTGCTGTTAAAGACAATGATGATGATGGCAATTGAAGATGAACTGATATGAGGGCAGCTTAAAACACAGAGATTAATTAACTATTGCTATTGTTTAGGAAGAGCCAGAAAAGACCTTAAAACATGACAGTAGCATTGGTCTTAGAGAAGGATGGGAAAAGTTTGAGCAGTTAGAAAAAGAAGTGCAGGCATTCTTTGCGGGAAATAACATGAGCAAGCAATTTACTTGGATTCTCTGGTATTTGATAGACGTTTGAAAGGCTTGTGTGGAGAACCAGAGTTATGGAACAGTTAGTGACTAGTTTGAAAATATTGGTGAAGTCAGTGGAAAGGCTATAAAATAAAATAAGATTTCATTCTCTCAACATTAAAATTATAAATTTTATTATAACATATGCACTTATCATTTTAATTATACAATCCAATGGCATTTAATATATTCAAAATGTTGTGCAAACAGCAACACCATTCCTCTTCATAATAACTCTTATCATCCCAAACTGAAATGCTATCTCCAATGAAAAATAACTGATGTCCTTTTCTCCCTGCCTCCTTTTTCATGTCTCATTCTTGGGAGCCACCTTTCTATTTTTCTCTCTCACTACAATAACTCTAGAAACCTCATGTAAGTAAAATCATGAATGTTTGTACTTCTGTTTCTGGCTTATTTCACTTATCTAAATCACTTAACACCGGTTATTCAGTAGCTGGATTCTAATTTTCATTCTACTCTAGATTCTATATTTTAGAATAAATGTCTAGCTTTGTACTTGATATATATTTTTTTTCACTTAATGGTTAAGGGCATTTCATTCTAGGAAATTATAAACTCAGAGTTCATAAGGACAATTTCGTCTACTACTGGGTCTCCCATACAGAACTTTATTGGTCTATTAAGTGTCTTCAGCTTGTGAATATTTTCATTTCAATTGTAGTTCATGAATTTTAGACCCTTTGCAAAGTTCCATTTAGTCTTAAAGGGAGCATAAAATAAATAGAACTCAGGAATCAAACTTGAAGGGAAATTTACTTTCTGGGGATGTGATATGAAAGCTCTCTTTTTTGATACAAGGTAATTTCTCTTGAGATAGAGAAATCCGCTCTACTTTAAAACGGAACACCCCACGGCTTATCTTTCAGGTGGTTGGAAAGTATCCGAGAGCTGTCAAAGTTACTTCAAGTTTTGTCTTGGGGGCATCCCTAGGTCATTAGGGTTTTTTGTCTGTAAGTCGAGTAATTTTGGAGAGGACACTAATCCTTTGGAGAGTTAGTGGTTTAGCTTAGGCTAGCCCGTGTTTTCCAATCTTGTCCACACCACACAGTATAAGGTTTTGGTAGGCTACTAAGGTAAACATGCGCAGCAGACCGCTCTCAAGGGGCTCTCCATCCCGCTTATTCTTTCCAGTTGACACGCGACAGCCCTCACACCGAGGGTGAGCTGAAGGTCTCGCAGATTCTGCCTTTCGGATCTCGTAATCAGGTTTCGTCTTTAGCCTTTAAGAGAGCCACAAGGTAAAACGGAACCAGGCACGCAAACCACGCAGACACGCACAAACCAAACCATCCTACTTGTCCAGTGCGCACTCCGCCGAATTTACGTCTCTTCCCGGCAGTCTCCGGGAGTCACCGCGAGACTTCATTAATTCTCGCGAGATTTATCGGCAGCCATCTTCTTGGGGGTGCTGGGAGCCGGGAAGACCCCCCGAATCGTTCCCATTGAGCTGCCCTTCGTCTTCGCTTTCTTTACTTTTGCCTCTTGCGTTGCCAACAAGCACCTAGTCCCGAAGCTGAGAGGAAGCCCGGGTCTAAGCGCGTTTCGCGCTCCCGGTTCTGGAAGACTCGCTGGGGAGTAGGGAAGGGGGAGGGCCCGGGCAAACCGTTGCTGCCTCAGCCCAGGCCGGGGTCCGGGAAGGGGGAGCTCCTAGCACCCCGAGGACTCGCGGCCTGCGGCGATCCTCCGCGGAGCTGTTCGCCGATCGGGGCTCGCGGGAACCTGCCACCGGCGCCTCCCACCGCGGCCCGCGCGGGCGGCGCGCGGAGGAGGGGGCGGGGGCAGCGGCGGCCGTAGCGGCTGCGACCTGGGCGGGCGGAGGAGTGTGACGGGCCTCGGGGCCCCTGTGGATGGTTTCTAAAATGATCATTGAAAACTTCGAGGCACTCAAGTCCTGGCTCAGCAAGACTCTCGAACCCATGTGAGTATCCGGGGGATATCTCCTTGCAGGGATAGCTGTGGCGGATAGGCAGACACTTAGATCTGTGGTGTTTCCCCAAAGTGCCTGCGGTGGAGGCCAAAACGGTGATCAGAGGTCCCAGGGCTGTTTTCTCCTTTGCCACTCTCGCGTCCAGGTCCAAGTATAATGCCGAGAGCCTGAGCTGAGCTTTATTTTATCAGGGAGCTGAATTTTGAACCGGTGTGTCTCTCGTTTTCCCGTTATGTGTAGACCGACCTCAGCCTCCTCGCACACACGTTTTCTGAGGGCCTCAAAATCCGTTTCTTTTTCTTTTAGTGAATTCGAGCATAATCTCCTGTCCTAAGACTATTTCACTTTTTTAAAAATGAAATGGGTGGCCTCTATTAGACATTAGGACAGTTCTAGTTAAATATCTCATGTTTCACCTAAATACAATCACTAAAAGAAAGGCCACGTCTCCCATGTGCTGTCTGGCTCATCTGCACCACTTCTCTTAACTGATTGAAGATGTAACAGGTGCTAGGATTCCCAGTAAAATTCCCTTTTCCCGCCTACACGTTCGTTCACTTGGAGAGGTGGGAGAAAATTCAGTCTCCATCCATCTGGAATATTAGTTTTAAGTGGAATGCTGTAAGTGGCCTGGGCTTACGGGTGAGTTTAGAGTTCCGAAATGTCTTCTGTTGGAAATTTTAAGGAGTGTTTTAAACACTTACTTGTTAATACAGAATAAATCATGGACTGAGTGCTTTATCGGATTTGGTTGGTTTACAGTCAGCAATTAAAATACAAAGGGGAAATTTAAGACATTTATTAAGCTCCTGTTATGAACTGTGAGAGGCTTTGGGAACAGAGCTTTTTAAGTTTCAAAGCTACAGAATGTAATAAACAAGTGAATAGGTCCATTTCAGATATTGATAGTATCAATAGTGTTATGACCATTGTAATAATAGAGGATCATGTAAAAGAGTGATTAGAATTGGGGCTACTTCACATAGGATGGTCAGACAGAAGGCCTTTGAATAGGTCACATTTTAGCAACATTTAAAGAGGGGAAGGAACCATCTGTGTGAAAGTCTGAGCAAGGACCATTCTTTGCAGAATGGAGAGCAGATGCAAAGGCCCAGCCAGTAGCAGACATGATCCTGTTGTGTTCCAAGGAAGAGAAAGGCCATTGTGGCTGTAAGGTATTTTGTGATGGGGAAGTGGAAAGACATGAAGTTGGAGAAGTAGCAGGGCCAAGTCATATAGAATTTTTTAGTCCATGATGAGGAATCAGGATTTTATTTAAAGTGTAATACAAAGATATTAGAAGATATAAAGCAGGCAAGGACTGATTTAATTCTGCCTGCTTTGTTTAAAGGAGATTAAGGGGGAAAGAATGAGATGAAGGAACCTATTCTGACGGAGATGTGGTTGTTTGCATTAGATAGTGGAGACAGAAAGAACCAAATATATTTCTTAAGTAGATCTAATAGAATGTGCTGATAGATTGGCTATGGGAGATGAGGAAAAGGGAAATCAAGGATGATGCCAAAGAAGTTAGTCTAAGCAACTATAGTAGGCTGAAAGAGAACAGGTTGGGGGAGGAGGGAAAAGTGATTGGCTTTGATTATTAAGTATGAGGTATTGTACACCTAAATGAGATGTCAATTAGGAAGTTGGATATATGATTCTAGAACTCAGGTCAGCACTAGAGAAATTTGTAGTCATGCAGGTGATATATAAAGTCATAGTATTGTGGGAGATGTCCTAGGAAGTGTGCGTAGGGAAGAGGGGAGGCCTAGAACTGAGGTAGAAAAACTGGGCTGTATGTTAACTAAAGAAAGAACAAATGTGTGACAGAAGAGAATCATTAACTTGATAGAAAACTGCAGAGTGGATGAAAAAAGATAGAGGCAGATAAGTGGCCCTTAGATCTGAGGTGGAGGTCATTGGTAATCCTGGCAAAGTAGTTTCATTTGAGTGGAATAGTGCAGATGGAAGTTGTATTTCAGGGGGCTGGAATATATAGCCTAGTGATAGACCATGTTCTTAGTGTGTTCAAGGCCCTAGGTTTAATCCCCAGGACCCCAAGAAAACCCCAAATCAACAAAGATAAAAAAATAAAGTAGTTCTATTGCAGTGGAATGAAAAGAGCACAGCATAAGAGTTGAGAGGGAAGAACTCTAGGGCCTAATGGCTTGTACCTCTGCCACTTAACTAGCAGCTGTATCATATTCAATAAGTTAATGCCCGTGTTTCCTCATCTGTAGAATGGGGAGAATAATATATATAAAGAAAATCATAGAACACTGCCTGATATGTGCTTAGCACTTGATAAGAAGTTAAAAGAAAACTTTGGAAAATGTTTTGGGTTGATATAACTTCCAATTTTGTAAACATTCAGTTTTTAAATTTGAACAACTGAGTATTCAGTTTCAAATCAGCTGTACTGTCAGTTCCCCTTTTCTTCATTAACCTGAAAGAGATTATTTGTAACTACTTGTGTTGCTGTCTCTTTAGTTCCATTTCTTTTAGATGATGACTTAACTTATCCTAATTCTTTTTAAGACAAGTGGTTTCTAACTTTAGTTTGTTATCCAATGGGGTTTTTTTTTGGCTTCAGTTTAACATTGTAATTGAAAAACTACACCTGTTTGAGAGAGGAGCATAGGAAAAACCAAGGATAAGATATAACTTGAGATTTATATAGAACTTTTAAGCAACTTATATTAGTATTTTATGGTTTTGGATTTATCACAGATTTTAAATGATTAATTCTGCAAATTTTAATTGAGCACTTGACCTATTACTCAAGTGTTCATCGGTGTGCCAGATATTGGGGAAATATTAGGAAACAAGACACAAAATGACTGTCTTCATATCATTTACCATTTGGAAGGGAAGACAGATGTTGAACAAGAAATTACAAAATTGTGGGGTTTTCTTAAAGTCAAAATATATAAATGCTGTGAAAATACATGGGGAGGTAAGGAAAGGCCTTCCTAGCATACTAACATTTGATCTCAACTTGGAAGGATGAAGAGTAGTTTGCTAGGGTAAAAGAATGGAAACAGAGACCCATGAAAGCATGCCATTCTCAAGGTTTGGGAGAACAGATTGTACAGAAGTCCTAAAAAGAGAAAAAAGGTGTCTTGGAGGGATTCAAAGAAATCGAAAAAAGAGCAAAAGAAGAATAGTAGTAGAGAGTTCCAGAGAGAGGAGCCAGATCACATAGTACTTTGTTGAGTCATGTTAAGAATTTTGGATGTTATTGAAGGATAGAGGGAAGCCAATGAAAGGTTTTAGGGCAGATGAGTTTTCAGATTGATGGAGATGAGGTTGGGTGAATGCCTGGTTGCATTTTTTAGCATGAAATAAAAGTTTGTAAGTCTGTATTTTATTTGGTTATGAGTTCTGTAGTTGGATCAGTGTTTTAAGTTTGTTTTTTAAATTATTGAAAATGTAGATATTAAAATGTCATTTGTTGTCTCAAGCATTTGCTTAGTCATACTTGTTAATAATAATGTAAACCTAGATGTTGGTCTGTCCTCTAACATTCATGTGAAGTCCTTGGACAAAAAATTAAACTCTTTTGTTCTTTTTTGTTTGTTTTTTAAATACAAAAATTTTTCTGCTCTATTTAAAAAATTTTTTTTATAGGCTTACAATCACTAAATGTCCACATTTTAATCATATTATAGACTTTTTTAAAAAATACACCTCAAGATGTAGTAATCAGACTCTTCAGTTTTTCAGAAAACAGCAGGATAGATTTAATGTTGTGCTCAGATTCTGGAGTTTAGTTGGGAAGAATAGAATACCTCCTCTTTTGCTTTTGTGAGATGCTGTGGAGGTAGTATTGTATAGTGGAAAGAGAAGAAGCCTTTTGTCTACATAGATCAATATTCAGATTTCACTTTTGCCATTTATTAGCTGAGTGCTAGGCAAATTAACTTGTCCTTTCTTTTTGAATATAATAGGGAGAATTATACTGGTTTCTGTCTGTAATTGCAAGGATTTAGTGAGACATATATTAAAGAACCTAGCTTTTCCCTCTTTCTTACATACTGGTTGATTAAACACTAATAGGTTACACTACTATTGTTATTGTTTGTATTGTCTTTCCTAATACTGCTGCCACTACCATCTTGACATTTGCATGCATTTTTAAATGTTTTGTATTCCAGGTTTTATTAGACATTGTTACCTGTGTTTTGCAGAAGATGACACTGAGGCACTGAAGCACAGTTGATACTTCTTCACAGTGGTTTGAACTCAAGCTTTTTAACTCTAGAGCCATGACTATTCTTAATTTACTACTACACGATAGTGGGTTTTTTTTTTTCAATTTCTATATGTACTTTTTTACTTTTATATTTTCCTAGTAACTTTATTGAAAAAGAAAAAATTCTAAAGCATAGTGGTTATTGATCCTTAGCAGAGATTAATCATGAAACTTCCTTGGAGTTTTTGTGGTGTTTTCCCCATTATCCACAATTATTACTATGAAGTATACCTTTCTCACCACATTAAAGTTTATTTTGTTCCTAACTTAGAGGAATAAGTGTTCTTTGGAGTTTGCAAAATGATCTTTTTCCTTCTGAAATTTTGATCATGTTGACCTCTTTTTATCTTTCCCTTTCTACTGGCTCTTTTTGGCCAAGTGAGTCAGTTTTCTATTGCATAAAGAAGAAAGACTCAACAAGAATAGTAGCAAAAATAAAATTGTATTTTTCTTCTAGTCACTTTTTTGCTGGCTTCATTTTCCTTTCACTGTTAAATTGTGAAATCCAATACTTTTTGCTTATTTGCCCTATTTCTTAATCCCTTGTAATATAATTTCTTACCATGCATATTCAGCCAAAACTGCTTACCTCAGTGTTATCAATGAATTTTTGTTTACCAAATGTAAAGACTAAAGTTTTAGGGGTTAGGGTGGTAGCTCAGTGGTAGAGTGCTTGCCTTACACATGTGAGGCACTGGGTTTAATCCTCAGTACCACATAAAAATAAACAAATAAAAAGGCATGCCTTTTATCTACAACTACAAAAAAAAGACTGAAGTTTTTATATTCTTTGACCTATGTGTGTAACATCAGACAATGTTAATGATGATTTGAGGTACTGAGTATTGAATGTAGGGTTTTGTGTCTGAGGTATACCTGCAGCCCTTTGATGGTGCCTTTTTAACTTCGTATTTAACTTCCTATTTGCTTGGATCCCTGATACTTTGGCTCTCTTTCTTTTGAATTAGTCTTATGGACTTTAATTTCTTTTCTTGACTCTGAATTGTATTTTTCAAAGTCATTACATTGATTTTTTTTCTTCTCATGTAATCATTTTTACTCTTGATGTCTTACTCATTTCTGCTGTGGTTTGAGTGTTTTGTCCCCTCCAAAACTCATGTTCAAATTTTAATGGTTCATATAACACATAAACATGTGGGATTTTTTATTTTTTTTGGGGGGGTGTCAGAAATTAAACCCAGAGGTGTTTCATTGAGCCACATCCCCAGCCTTTTTTTATATTTTATTTAGAGACATGGTCTCACTGAGTTTCTTAGGGCCTTGCTAAGCTGCTGAGGCTAGCTTTGAACTTGTGATTCTCCTGCCTCAGCCTCCCGAGCTGCTGGGATTACAGGTGTGTGCCACCCAATTAGGACCTTTTAAGAGGTGATTAGGCCATAAAGACTGTCTTCATGGGTAGGATTAATGCCTTTATAACCCCCTTTTGCTTCTTTGCCATTCTGTGAGGAACAGTGTGTTCCTTTCTTCTAGGCTCTGCCTTGGGATCAGAATTGCCAAGCCTTCTAATGCCCTTATTTTTGACTTCACAGCATCCAGAACAGGGAGCTAAAAAGTCTGTGTTCATTAAACATTACCCTGTCTGGAATATTTTATTATTGCAGCCAGATGGACTAAGATAATTGCTATAGATGGTTTCTGTTTAATAATCTGCCATTGGTGCTTAAGATCCAAAGAATGATTAAAGACTCCCTTCCTGAGCATAAATATACTTAAACATTTTCTTCAAATTTCAGAGCTTGTTAATGGACTCCACGTGAGAACTTCTACTGTGGGCATTTATTTTTCACATAAATGTTTACTAAACTACTTCTCAAAACTTTAAGCTCTTATTTCCAATTGCCTGCATCTGTCACCTGAACATTCAGTTACATTTCTGAAAAGAAATATTCTCTAGGTTCACTTCATTTCATTTCATTTCTGCAGATTATCCAGGCTTGAAATTTTACATTTTGGCATCTCTTCCCTCCATTTCTTGTACCCCTACTTAATCATCAGGTCCTATCTCATTCTTTTAACAATTCTTAGTGACATTGCTTAATAGGAAGCTCATATTCCTTTTGTCTACCAGCACAATTTGTTTTCTAACAAAATCTTCCTGTCTTTGGTCTTTCTCCCTTCCAGTTCTTTTGATGTGGATACCCAACCTTTTTTATTTTATTTATTTTGGTAGAAGGGTTTAACCCAGGGATGTTTTATCATTGAACTGCATTCCACAGTTCTTTTTTTTTTTTTTTTTCTGGAGACAGTCTCGCCAGCTTGCTGAGGCCGGCCTAGAACTTGTGATCCTCCTATCTCAGCTTCCCAAGTTGCTTGGATTTTGGGCATATATCACAGCATCTGGCTCCAACCTTTTTAATATCCTTTTGTTTAATCCAGATTTTCAGCATTTCTAGATAATAAATTGCATTCTTTTTAGCTTGGCTTACAGAATCTAATGATCTGCTTAAATTATCTTTCTACTTATATTCCTACTATTTTTTTTCTTCTCATGTAATCATTTTTACTCTTGATGGAACTCAGCTTCCATTCTCTGTCACGTTGAATTTTGCTTCAGAGAAATACTTATATGAGCAGTTTGCAGATTAAATAATCTGTGGACCTATTTCTCTATTTTTACTTCATAGTACCTTCAAGAGGAGAAAATGTTTAAGCTTAAAGTTATTCAGGTAACTTAGTTTTTGTGGGGGGAAGACATTGAAGAATATTAATATCTACTCAGTAAAGTATTATTACATGGTACAATGTTCAGGATTGCTGCTTTCATAGAACTGCACAAAAAAGAGTTGCTTTCAATAATGTTAATCTGATAAATTTTACAGTTGGTAGAAGAGTTAATATTTTGCAATTAATTATTGGCCAAAATGCTTTTTATTACCCATTCATCCCCTTAACTTTTGATAAGTTGAATCTTATGACCACATTTTACTGCTACATTCTTATTTGACTTTTCACTGTGAGTTCCTGACTAATTAAATTTAAATTTAGCATTTTTTTTGTTTCAGCATTTTTATAGTGCTTCTCAAAATCATTTTATATGTATAAATCAAGAGACAGTGATAGTATTATTAGTAAAGTGGAAAGTAAGATATTCTCATGTGTGATGTGAACATACTGAGAATGACATAACTCAAGCTTGAGAAAAATGACTTCCAGGAATATTTTTTTTCTTCATCATACTTTCTTTATCCCCAAGAAAAGGGAATGAATAAAAGAAACAAGATACAGTAAACCCTTCCTACTAGGTTTATTACTCTCTTACTACCTTATTTATGTAAGAAAATGCCTTTCACTTTACAAACTGTTAAATGCCTTTTTTGGGGGGGGGGGGTACCGGGGATTGAACTCAGGGGCACTTGACCACTGAACCACATCCCCAGATGTATTTTTCTTTCTTTTCTTTTTCTTTCTTTCTTTCTTTTTTTTTAGTTGCAGATAGGTACGAAACCATTTATTTATTTATTTATGTTTATTTTTTTAGATGCATGGACCTTTATTTTATTCATTTATTTTTATGTGGTGTTTAGGATCAAACCTAGTGCCTCACACTTGGTAGGCAAGCGCTCTACCACTGAGCTACAATGCCTGGCCCCAGCCCTATTTTGTATTTTATTTAGAGACAGGGTCTCACTGAGTTGCTTAGCACTTCACTTTGAACTTGTGAACCTCCAGCCTCAGCCTCCCAAACTGCTGGGATTACAGGCATATGTCACTGCGCCCGGCTAGAAGCTTATTTTTAATTTAGGATTATATTTAGTGTCTTTGGTTTGTGTAAGTAGTGGGGTGTTTGAGATCTGTTACTTACGATTCTTTCTGAGAAATTTTACCAATATACGGGCAAATTTTATCCTTTTCTGTGTCGAGGTCTTACAAATCTTTTGTTTTTTTTTCCTCCCTGGCACATATTCTGCAAGTGGTATATTACCAGATTGAGGAAATTCTCTTTTAACTGCTGTTTTTGTCATGTAAGGGTATTGAATATGTTAAATTATCTTTTTTTTTTTTTTTTTTGCATCTGTTAAAATGAGCATATTGTGTTTTTTCCCTTTTATCTGTTAGAGTGGTATATTTACATGGGTTGACTTTTAGATGTTAATCTAGCCTTGCATTTACTGTGATAAAAAATCCTCCTGATTATGGTGTATTATTTTTAAAAAAACAATTGCTGGATTTGATTTGCTAATACTAAAAAAAAAGTGGAGAATCATTCTGTCCTATTTTTCTGAAAAATTTTACAATTATTATTATTTTTTTCTTAGTTATATGTGTTCTTCACCAGTGAAGCCATCTAGGACTGAAGTTTTTTGGTTTTGGGAAGGTTGGTTGATTACACAAAATCAGTCTTTAATAGGTATTCTGTGTCTTTATGTGTCATTTTCAAGAATTTTTCTGTTTAGCAGTTAAAACTATTAACAAAGTTGTTTACATTGTAGTCATTCATTTCATGACTATAGGATTTACTGTGTTTTACTTTTTTTGTTGATAATTTTGTTCTTTTATTTTCTTCAATTTTTCTAATAGTTTGTCAATTTTCTTCATTCTAAAGAATGTTGTTAGGTTTTTTTGTTGTTTCCTTTTTCTCTTTCACATTTTTATTTTTGTTTCTTTTTTAATCTATTTATTTTATGTTTAGTTTATTGTCTTATTTCCCTCTTACGGGGGAACCTTGGTCACCAGTTTTTCACTTCTCAGCTGTTTTATAATATTGTCCATTGCCTCTGTCTTCTGTTGTTTGTGGTGAGAAGCAGACTTGTCATTTAAACCTTGTTCATCTGTGTAATGTATCTATTTTTCCCCCTTTGGCTGCTTTTAAGATTTAGTTTGTTTTATTTGTCAGCAGTTGACTGTGGTGGCTCAGGAGAGAGAGAGAGAGAGAGAGAGAGAGAGAGAGAGAGAGAGTGTGTGTGTGTGTGTGTGTGTGTGTGTGAGTGTGTTTTCTTTCTGGGTTTGCTAATTTGGATCTGTTTTGGTGTCCTTAATCAGTTTTCATCAGTTCTTGGTCATATGTCTTCAAACTTTTTTCTGCCTCATTTTTCTTTCCTCTTTTTCTGAGATTTCAGTCAGTTACTTGTGTGGTAGATTCTTTGATATTGTCCTATAGATCTCAAAACTATGTTCTTAGGTGATCTCTTGTAGTTCTTCTTTACTACTCCTAGAACTACTGCAGAAGTTTTAGTTGGTAAGTGCTGATGAGTGGTTGTAGATGTAGTGATTGTGACTTAGGGATGTGGGGATTCTGGTCTATCTTAATAGCCAATATGTATGTGACTTAAAAATAATTTAAAGTTTGGTTGATACCTCCATGTGTGGCAGATTTTTCTTGACTTTTTATCAGGAATGAAAAAAAAAAAAACGTGGTTTGGGGTTTTCTTTTCTCTAATGCAAGATTTGTTGCTTTCTAGAGTTTAGTTCATTTGTTAGGTGTATGTGTGTGTCCTCTCAGCTCTTGAGGCTTTAAAAAATATTGTAGTTTCCCATCTTAAGTGACTTGTTTTTGTAGTTAGGGTGAGGGGAATGGTATCTTTTGATTTTTCTGCATCCATCCAGAAGTGGAAAGTCTACTGTAGTTTTAATGTGCATTTGTTTTATGAATTATGCTGGGAGACATTTTTAATTGCTTCATCTATCTGTATGTTTTTTTTCATGTCAGTTCCTCCTACTCTATTTTTTTCTGTTACATTGTTGCTTTCCTAAAATTTTTATTTGTAGGGATTTTCATATATTAGAGAAATTACTATATGGATTGCAACTTCTCTTCCCCATATTGACATTTATGTTGATTCTGCTTACAGTAATTTTTCTTTCTTTCCTTTTGGAGATGAAGTCGCACTCTGTTGCCCAGGCTGGCCTCAAACTCCTGGGCTGAGGCAACTTTTCTGTTCTTGTCTCTCAAGTAGCTGGGACTAAAAGTATGTACTACCATGCCTGGCTTGGAAATTGTTTTAATATAGAGAGTGGAGTTATTTCATGGAGTCTGGATTTGTTTATAAGCTACACAAAACCTTTCCTATTCTGAGATGAGGATATTGATGATGGTGGTAATGTATTGATAGCTATCATTAATCGTGCTTACCAGGTTGCCCATGTACCGATTGATTTATCACAGTGTGAATGAACTTTAATAAATGATAGGCATACTACACACATACTGAGCCAGCGATTAAATAGTCTTTCAGAGAGTCCTAGTGGTATCATCCATGTGCTTTATAGTCTTTAAATTTTTTTGATACTGAGGATTGAACACAGGAGTGCTTAACCACTGAGCCACATTCCCAACCCTTTTTTATTTTTTGTTTCGCAATCTTGATAAATTGTTTAGGGCCTAGTTGAGTTGCTGAGGCTGGCTTTGAACTTGTCATTCTCCTGCCTCAGCCTCCCAAGGTGCTGGGATTACAGTCATGCATCATCACCCCTGACAGTGCTCTTATTTTTAGTACCTCAGTCTTCTACCCACCTGAAATATATTTAAAAGAGGCGTGTAGGAAGTATGGATCCAGCTCTCTTATTATATTCACATGTGTACAAATTTATCCTTATACAATTAACTGCATAATATATGTGTTTTCCTAATGATTTGGGAGACTACCTTAATTCTATAATAAATTTTTATGTACATTTGGGTTTTTTCTAACTTTCTATATGTGTTATTGATCTATGTCTATTATACCACACTTTTATTTTGGGGGGATTTATAATTCCCTGTAAGATTAGTTCCCTGTTAATAATACTCATTTTCAGAATTTTCTGCCTATTTTTGCTTAACCCTCACCCCCACAGGATTATAGTATATGAGAAGTCAAATGTATAAGAAACATGTTTTGAATCTTACAGTGATACACCCATTGCTTAGATTCTGCCATTAACATTTTAGTGTACTGTGTCCTTTTTGATTCATTTAAAAGTAAATTGTAGACATCAGTGCACTTTACCCCAAAGATGTATATCATTACAGTTCAGTATTGGTTTAGTTTTCTTTTTAAATTTTAGAGTTTATGTACAATCAAATATACAGATAGATATTAAGTGTACCATTTAATGAATTCAACAAATGCATCCATTGTTGTAACCCAGTCTCCCATCAAGGTAAAGAACATTGACATCACCCTGAAAAGTTTTCATCATTCTCCTTCTTGTGACCACACCTGTCACTAGAAGAAAGCACTATTCTGATTTTTTTTTTTTTTGCCACTATATATTAGTATTGCCTGTTTTAGAACTTCTTACATATGGAATCATTGAGTATGTAGTCTTTTGTGTAAGACTTCTTTTAAAAATAATGTTTAAAAGGTTTATACTGTTGCAAATACTTTGTTTTATTTTATTGTTGAGTAGTATTTCATTGTTAGAGTAATGTATAATTATTATAATAATGTCAATACTATTTTTAGTTCAGATTAACACAGTTTCTTGTTAAATCTTTTACTTGATAATAATACATGCTTACTTTAATTAAAATAGTATAAAAATATAAACTAAAAGTGAGTCTTATGTCCCTTTTCTTATTCTCACATATACTCATAAACATGTAAAACTTAACACACACTTATTACATATTTATGTAAGTAGATAATTTTAAAAAATTTATTAGCTCATATTATGCCCATGCTACTGCAACTAATATTCCAGGTAACACTGCATATCCTGCCATAGGGGTATATTATTAAGTAGAATCCTATTCTTTCCAGTGTCTCCATAGTGTTACATTTAGTGAACATATGCAATTTGTTTGAATAGTGTTGTATTTACAGTATGACCTGTGACCAGTCTTAGTCCATTTCTGTTGCTGCAACTCAGTAACACAAATTGGGTAATTTATAAAGAAAATAAATTTATTTCTCACAGTTCCAGAGACTGGAAAGTCTCAGGTTGAGGGACCATATCCGGTGAGAGCCTTCTTTCTTCTTCTTTCTGATGAGTACTGTCTAAAGTCTCAAGGCAGTTGGTATGGAGCAGCACATAGCAAGTCCGAATAGGCTCATTAATGCAATCATTAGAGCTCTACTCTCATGACTTCATCTAATTCTGATTACTTCCTGAAGACCTCGCCTGGTTCTACCTCATGATGGGGATACAATTTTAACGTGAGTTATGGTGGTGACATCCAAGTTATAGCGGATGCTAGCCTCTTAAATTAATTTTCACAGTGTGAAAAGGTAGCAAATATAGCAGAAGGGCTTGAAATGTCTTTTTCTTTTGGACTTTTAGTATAACATGTAGTTTTTATGTTTAAAATGCCTGAAATTTAGTGTCATTATGTGGACATACTACACTTTGTATAATTATTTTGTTCCTGTCATTTAGGTTGTTTTCCTATTTTTTGACTCTATAAATATACATCTTCCTCTGTATTTTTCCATGTGTGTATACACTTTGTTCTCATTAGTAGGAATTGATTGCCAGAATCATCTAATATTGTTGGAGGGTTTTTTTAGGATTAAGAACTGGATGTTTGGCTGGGTGAGGTGGCTCAGGCCTATACTTCCAGCTGTTTGGGAGGCCGAAGACAGGAGGATCACAAGTTCAACCCAACCTGGGCAACTTAACTAGACCTGTCTCAAAATAAAAAATAAAAAAGACTGGGGATGTGTAACTCAGTGGTAGAGTGCCCTGGGCTCAACCCTAAGCACCACAAAAAGAGGGGGAAATGGATGTTTGGAAGCTTGGCCAGGTATTTTCTTGTTTCTTTAAACCTATTAGTCCAGATAAACTTACTTAATCATGTCCCGTATTGCATTTTTAACCCCTCCCCATGGTTTTAAAGAGCCATTTTTAAAAAGTGACTGGACATAATGTAATGAATGTGTCATTATAAACTCTAGACTATTTTTGAGTTTTTTGTAGTTTTTTGAATTCTGATATCCTATACTCTCTATTGCTATACATACATTCTTCAGTTATTTATTTTCCATTGCTTGTTGGAAGTTTAAAAGTTGATATAAAAATTATGAAATTTAAATGAAGTCAGTTGTTGTAAATAAAAATTTGTGTGACTGTAAATTTCACATAAACATTGATATGCAGTCAGGAGGTCATTTATTTGCTGTTCCTTGTATGAGTTTAAAAGATAACAGGTACTTCATGGCCTGCTATCACTTATGACTTTATGGGGAATATTTAAAATTGTCAGCATGACTGCTATACTTTGAATCTCGAAAGTTCCCCAAAAGGCCGTGTGTTAAAGCTGTGGTCCTCAGACTTAGTGTTATTGAGAGGTCCTCCTGGTAGATTTTTAGGTCATTGAAGGTGCTGTGTTTTCTTGAAGGAGATAGTGGAACCCCATCCACTTCCTCACTCTTGTTCACTTCCTAGCCATGAAATGAATACTTTTGTTCTGCTTCCAGCTTCCAACATGATGTGCTGCCATAGGCCCAAACCTCTAAAATTAAGCTAAAACAAAACTGTTTGTAGTTGATTATCTCAGGTATTTGATTTAGCAATGGAAAACTGACCTTTTAATGCTTATATTATGTTCTTTCATGATCTCAAGTACTTAAGTTACCATTTTAAATAGTTTAATTCCATAATAGCATATTGATTGGAAGAAGTAGATCTGATTTTGAAAACTGCTGCATAAAATTATTACTAGTATATAAAGAGGTGTGTGTGTGTGTGTGTGTTTGGTATTTTTCAGGTTGAATTTTGTTAACTTTTGGGTGCCTCTGATGAGATTAAATAGGTCAAATTGAAATAAAAGTTAAGTTCTTTGAGGATACATGAGGTTTTGAGGAACCACCTGTATTCATTAGGACTAAGAAGAGGCTTCTGAATCCACATAGTCTTTATTGATTTCAAATTAAGAGGAGGTTTTACTGCCATGCTGGAATTTGGATATTTTGGAAAATTGGAGAAGATTAAAGTAGAAGCAACTCGATCAGATATTTTTTCAAGAATGTTGCTTATGGTGTGTAGATAATTTAATTTTAACTTGTATTGTGGAGACAATTTTAGCAAGCAGTTGATCATTCTAGTTTAGGAGTGAATTGTGAAATAACTAAACTTGGACTTTGTAGGTGGTACTTAGTCTAGGTACTTAGCAAGAGAGAAGGTGGTAATCTTGGAAAATATGTGCTAAATGTGCACAGGAGGTTAAGTCTGAGCAGTCAGGATATAGGAAGAAAAGACAACTTGTCAAAGGAAGAGGAACTTGTCAAAATGTTAGAGGCATTTTTATTTACATTTTTGTGTCTGTGACAGATTTATGAATTCATTAGTACACTTATACATTTGTCCTAATTGTGACATCAATTAAGACATGCTTTTTCTGAGTTTTGGTTGCTATGTCTCTACTTCTATATGACCTTTTGTGTAATGTTGGTAATTAGTAGATACTTCTCAATACATTGTGGTTGGTTCTAGGAAAAAAGGCAGACATAGTTACCTAGAATCCCCTTGAGGGGAAACAGACAAACATAAAACAGTTACAATTTAGCAGTGGTAGAAATATGTATAGATCTTTAGGTCTTCAACTTAGGGGAAATATACAAAATGTTTCTATTTAGTAGAATTTAGTTGTTATGTATCCCTCCCAGAGCTTTAAAATTTGCTTGCATATGCTGAGAAAATGGTATCATATGGTTCTTGAAAAAAGACATGAAAGGAAAAATTTCTTTTGCCCCTGAAGATTCTAACAGTATACTGAATTTTAAAGTTCAGTTAGCTAAAAGTTATTAGGGATGGGAAGAGCAGAAAACAGAAGAGGTGCATTGATGGGGAAAGCTTAACATTTTACTCCTTGAAATGACCCACTTTTTCAAATGCTGTAGTTTAGTGTTTTTATTTTAAAAATATGTAAACTGAAGCCTGGAGAAGTAAAAATGCTAACCCAGGATTATATACTTAGTGAATAAGTAGAATTAATGCCAGATTAGAAATTTAAAAATCCCAGGTATTTTGGGATTCAGTCCATGCTTTTCTTTTCTTCTTAAACAATACCAGACTTCTTCAAAGAAAGGCCAACAATATGGCTTAGGACTAAGTGGGTGAGCTCGAAAGCAAATATATTACTTAAAATGCAGCCAGAATTTAAAATAAAGCATATTCTTAGAAGTAAGTATAGACATTTTATAACTTTAAAATTTTTATTGTAATTTATTCTTCAGTAATTCTTGAACCTGTGTTATTATGTTTACCAGGTTAATGTCTTCTTGCTGGGCATGGTGGTGCATACTTGTAATCACAGAGACTTGGAAGGTTGAGGCTGGAGGATCTCAAGTTCAAGGCTAGCCTCAGCAACTTAGCTAGACCCCGTCTCAAAATAAAAGATAGGACTGGGTATGTAGCTCAGTGGTAAAGTGCCCCCAGGTTCAATCCCCAGTATAAAAAAAGGAAAAAAAAAAAAAAAAGCTTTCCTTGAGCACATTTACAATTATTTCTAATTTGACAAAACGGCTGTTTCCTCAGATGAAGAAACTAAAGATTAATTACTTAGTCCTGAGATTTCTGAATCAAAAAAGGTCTATAATTACTTTTTTTAAAGGAAAATATTCAGCATCATTATCAGTATTAGAAAATTTTGTTGGCAATATTAAAAAAGACTTAGAAGTGAATGTGTATTAGGTGTAGCCTACCACACAACATTAGCCAGTATGTTGTTTTATTTTTAAATATTTAAGAAATAGATGTTAATGGTTTAACTGACTTGGCCTAGTTTATACAATAGAATGATCGTTTATATTTGTAGTCCTTGGTGCTCTTTCTCTTGGAAAATTCTGCCTTTGCTTGGTCATGAAAGAAAATATTACTAGTCATTTATGTCACCTTTTAATAACAGAAGGGATGGATTACCTGAGATCTATTTTGTAACTAGGTAGAATGTAAATAAAATGATGACTATTGGAAACCATACTTTTCCCAGAAAACTCAAATACTTCTTCAACTATGAATTAGAATAAAAAATACCAACAGATATCTAAATGTGGAATTTTGTTGTGTGTTTCCATATTGCCATTCCAATTTTCAAGAGATTTTTGCTGGGCATCATGGCACATGCCTGTAATCCCAGCAGCTCAGGATGCTGAGGCAGGAAGATCGCCAGTTCAAAGCTAGCCTCAGCAACTCAGCGAGACCCTGTCTCTAAATAAAATATATTAAAAAAAAAAAAAAAAAGGCTGGGGCTGTAACTCAGTGGTTAAATGCCCCTAGGTTTAGTCCCCCCAAAAAAGAGAGCTAAGAGAGGTATGATGTTATGCCCACGAGAATATGTGCTTAATTTGCTATTTGGGTTACTGCTCTTTGCACTGAACAGTACAAACTTTTACTTTGATTTTGTGATCTGATTATTGGGTCTTTGAGATTGTGAAGATATTAATTTGTCTTGGAACTAGACAAATGTCTTAATAACTTTTAAAGCAGTGATTCTCGTGTGTGATGTGAGGACTCCTAGGGTTTCCCTAAAACACTTTAACGTCACCCGTGAGGTTCCCATTTTTCTTTCTTTTTTTTTTTTTTAACTATAAATCTGTGTAGGACCAGATTTTCTTCATGTACTTCCAAACAGTGTCACAACAGATGGAATGCAGAAGTATTGGTCTGCCTTCTATTAACAGGACATTTAAAGGTATTTGAACAAAATGTGAAATATTATAATTCTTGTAAAAAATCTTTTGTTTTATAAAATATAGGATTTCCCTCAACCCCTGTAAAAAGTACAGTATCTAGTTTAAGTGAGGTGGTCAGTCTTGGAATTCTATTTATCCCTGACCTTGCGGAGGGGATATGACCCAGACTGGGAGGTTGAGTCATTTTCAGTATGGGCCAGTACAGACCCTGAGGGAGAGAATGATAGGTTCCTTTCTCTAGCTATGAGAATAACATAGCTGTGGGTCTATTGTTGCTTCTCTGTGGTCTAAAAATGAAATGCTCTAAAGGGAAAGCAAAGTAGTATCCTGGTATATCGTTTGAACTCCTAGATAATAGCTATGCCTAAAGCTGGTGATGCTTTTGGATTTTTCATTTATTTGTAGCAATACTTCCTTTGATGACTTCAAGAAAATAATATTCATGCTAAGTTGTAATTGGTTGTTAGTTTAAAGGAATTAAAAACTTTCTCACTTTCATTATTAATATAATAAATATTGATAGCTATAGCCCTAAAAGCTCTTTGGAGTTCTAATTTTTACGTAAAGGGAATCTGAGAAAACATTGGAGATCCCCTCTTGTAAAGAAAGGTGGGAGGAAATTAAGTGGATTGTGTGATTCTTATGTTCAGATCATGTTTCAATATGTTTTGGTGGTAATTTTATTTTGTAGAATGAACTGAGCATATAATAATTCTTAACGAATAACATGTACTTTAACAGTTAACCACAATCAATTTGTTTTGCCTTACTTGGATTATATGAAACTGCACAATAAACTACAGCAATTAAAAATTTCAGTGTGTGTATCATATTTGTTGCTTGAAATTTGGGTTTTTAAAAGTAATCATAAGTACAGAATAAAGAATTATGACTGATGCAAATTAGGTATTCTTCATGAATATAAAATGAAAAATTGGTAGGAACAGATGTGGGTGTATATCCGTGTTCTTCAGTTACTGAGTTAACATATTTAAATTTAATTTTTAATTCCCACTACCACCTCCAGCTCCTTCTTTTCAAGATTACTGAAAATGGAAGCTGGGGTTAAATTCTATCAGTTATCTTCCACTGAATTTCTAAAGCCTCCAAGAAACTTGAGCAAAACAAACTCCTGAAATATTATTGTGGAGTGTTATAGTTTTCTTTGTTTCATTACTGTTTTGAAAAATCCTAAATCATAAACTAAAACAATTATATGATGAGTAGGTTAGGAAAAATTGCAACCCTTATTTCTAGGGGCACTTTGATTCATGTTATTTAAACAATATTAAAATCCAGTTCTTCGGGGGAGATTTTATTATAGCATTTGATATTCTATATTACTTTGACTTATCAAATTTATTTAGTTTGTATACTTCCTCATATATAGCTGGAAGAAAAATAACCCTCTTAGATAGTCACCCCTATGCTTATTAAAATTATGCAAGAAGGTGAACCTCCAAAATAAAAATGGCATTCTTATCTGTTGTATTCTTTTTTTTTTTTTCGGCTTCATCTGTTTTTTTTTTTTTTTTTAATTGTTGGTTGTTCAAAACATTACATAGTTCTTGATATATCATCTTTCACACTTTGCTTCAAGTGGGTTATGAACTCCCATTTTTAGCCCATATACAGATTGCAGAATCACATCAATTACACATCCATTGATTTACATATTGCCATACTAGTGTCTGTTGTATCTGTTGTATTCTTCACATGGCATATTCAAAGATTGATAAAGTTTTATTTTTATGCCTTTAAATCATTATGTGAATGGTTTTAAGGTGATCTGGATGTTTAATTTGTCAAAGTTCACTGAAGCAATTAATTTGAAATCCTTGGAGAGATGAAAGATTCGAAATTTAAATGTTGGTGAATGCTCATTTTGCTCCATTTCACCGGAATCTCTTTCCTTGTATTATGTCAAATAGGCTTTTGCCTCAGACTCTCTTTTTCTTGGGTTCACTGGGTCTGGACTGTTCCCATAAAACATCTTGTTGTACTTCATTGCAATCCCTGCCTAGATTCAGATCTCTGTTTAAAACAATTTGTCAAGAGTCAGTCCTGGATGATCTCATCTAAGATTGTAATTCTTCACTCATTTCCTCCCTCCCTGCTTCCCTCTCTCCTTTCTTCTCTCTAGTTTTTCCTCCTCCTCTATGCATTATCTTGCCCTGAATTAGTTTTCTATAGAGCTCTTATCTATATGACAGTACATATTATTTACATAAATATGTGTATGTATATGTGTGTCCTCTCAACCCCAATATAAATTCTGTGGGGACAGGTACTTTATTCTTTTCAAAGTTATATCCTCAGTATCTAGAATAATGTCTGCCATACTGAGTGTATATTAAGTATTTGAGTATTGAATGCAATATTGGAAGATAACCACCAAGCCAAACATAATAAGTTATTTTATTTTATTCAAACTTTGTGAAGATGAAAATGATCCATGATAGGCCCAGATTCTAAGAGTTAAGAAAATTAGTTTTTCAATTTTCATTTTTTCAGTAAAACATCTTTTATGGTATGTGATTTATAGTGTAATTTTTTAAAGATTTTTTATTTTTCACATACATATAGCTAGGTAGATTGGTAATGAGAAGGGATATTTCATATGTTTGCATGATATCTTGTGAACAAAATTAAATCTAATGATTATGCTCTTTCAGGTTTGTGGGGCATTTACTATCTAGTCCAGTGCTTATCTGCCAAGGATTTTTCAGTCTATACTTGAAATCATTCTAATAATGAAGAATTCTCTTTCAGGTAGTTTATTGTACTTTTAGGCAGTTTACTTTGCTTTGGGGGGGCCTTTTTTTTTTTTTTTTTAAAGTCCATCTATTTTTAAGACAAAAATCTGTTGTTTTTATTTACTCTTTGTAATTATATCCCATGGAGGACATTTGAATAAATGTAATTCTTCTTCCTTGTGATAGCTAGGATATTATTTGCAGGATTACTGAGTTCTCTCTGACATTTCTATTCTCTAGGCTGAGAATCCCTCATAAGCCATCTAATAATGACATCTATTTACCATCTTGAGCATTTTCTAAGAATCTGTTTTTTAAAAAAATATAAAAGGTGGTACCTAGAACTTCAAGCCATAGCACTCTTCTACATGGGAGAGCCGCACTATTCTCTCTCTCTCTCTGTTTTATTGCATCATTATGATTTATGTTTCCCCCTTACCGTTTCACACTTTAATCTTATTTTAATATATTTTTCACTAAATAGTTAAGGTATTCCCCCTTTGCCTGCTTTCTACCAATGTGGTTGGTAAGTAAGGTGTCCTGCCTTGCGTATTTTGTAGTTTCTGATTTTCTTTTTTTAAATTTTTGTTTTCTTTACTCTTCTTCTCCCACCTGTATCCCCAACAGGTGATGAGAGTTAAAGCAGTTTGGTCAGAATCATTCTTTAATGGGAGATTTTATGATTGTTTGCAGGGGTGGTTAAAAAGTACACAGGGAAAATAGAACCGGTTTCCTAAATAGGAAGGAAGTATGTCACATTTTCAAAAATTGATTTTCCCTGCCCTCTTTCTTATGGTTTGTAAGAAGATTTTAGTCCCACTTTCAGTGGAGGAAATAATCTAGCTCTGAGACATTTTGTGTCATTCACATCACAAACCTGTTAGTAGCAGTGGCAACTAGTACAGCAAAATATCTCCTTAACAGTCTTGCTTGCCATGGAGACTATTTCTTTTAATAACCCCTTACTGTCTGAGTATGATTTTCTTTTGATAGGTAAATTTAAATGCTTTTCATAGCAGATTATCATTACTAGATGTTCAGATAATGTAGTATTGGTTCTTTTAATTAAGACAAAAGTAGGACATCTTTAGCCTTTCTATTCCTAATCAAAACATTTTGGTATATCATTAAAATTTTTATGGTTCAGTTTATTTTCTGCTCAAATCTGCCAAGTACATACCTTTTCTTTGTTTTCAGAATACAGAAATAATGATGGAATGACATATATAACTTGAAAAAAATCGCCTCCCAAGTGCAAGTTGTTTTGGTTTTAGATATGAAATTATAAACATTGATTCTAGTTTATATTTTGAATTCTTAACAAATTTTAAAAAGTAGTTAGCCAGCTGGGCATGGTGGCAGTTCGAGGTTGGGATTTCACCAAGCCCATGAGTTAGAAGGATGGTAAAAGGAAAGATATAGGAGATTGAGAAATTGGTTAGAGACTGTTTTAAATATTTGAAAATTAAACTGAAAAGTGGAGAATAAAAGGAGGAGGTAGGTGTCCTTCAACAGATGAATTGTTAAATAAAATGTGGTACATATACACAATAGAATACTACTCACCCATAAAGAAAAATGAAATTATGGCATTTGCCGTTAAATGGGTGAAAATGGAAAATATCATGCTAACTGAAATAAACCAACTAGATGTGAAAATTGGAGGTCTGGTTTCTGGGCAACTTTTTGTAAGAAGCAGTCTAGTGTAGTGGTTGTAAGTGTAGACTTCGGACAGTGAAATTTAGGGTTAAATCTTGAACATGATTCACTCATCAGAAACTTTCCTTCCTGTCTTTTCTGCTCTTGGATCTCACCATCACTCCCCTGACACAAATAACCATAGTTATTAGTTTTTTTTTTTTAATCCTTCTGTCCTTTGACTCATAAATATTATTCAAACGTAAACAATCTGAATACCTGATTTCTCCTCCTCCCCAACAAATGGTAACAAACTGTATAAAGTTCTTCTCTACCCTTTTAACAAACTGATTTCTCTATTATGTGTATCATTTCTTGTATGAATAATAGAATTTATGATATGTAAGGTGTTTTAACATAAGGATATCATATTTCTTCAGTGCCTTGTATGAAGCAGTGTTTTTACACATATTAATTTACAACTGTAATATCTTATAAGTCAGTTTGTACCTAAAATTTATAGGATGTGCTGTTATTTATAGCTAAATTTTCTTCATTCTTTTTTTTTAGAATTTTTTTTTCTTAGTTGTAGATGGACACAGTACCTTTATTTTTTTCATGTGGTGCTGAGGATTGAACCCAGTGACTCACACATGCTAGATGAGCACTCTACCACTCAGACACAACCCCAGACCCTCAACATTCCTTTTTTTTTTTTTTTTTTTTTTTTAGCTGTGATGCAGATCCATCAGCCCTAGCAAAATATGTTCTGGCTTTGGTAAAGAAAGACAAAAGTGAAAAAGAGTTAAAGGCATTATGTATTGATCAGCTGGATGTATTTCTTCAAAAAGGTAAGATCTTTGATTTTAAAATTAGTATTTTGTTATTGTTTTAATAAATTATTTATAGTAAGATTATTCATAGAGCATTAAAGGAATTTAGTATGAGATAGGTTGTAATTGTAACAGTTAAACAGTGTTGTTTCTGATTATATCCATAGCTTTAAAATGGAAATTTCCTCATTAATATGCTCATTCTTTCTTTTCTTTTTTCTTTTTTTTTTTTTTCCTGGTACTAGGGATTGAACCCAGGAGCAATTAACCACTGAGACCTATCCCTTTTAAATATAGAACAATTTTTGGGGCTGGGGTTGTGGCTCAGTGGTGGAGTTCTCGCCTAGCGCATGTGAGGCCCTGGGTTCGATCCTCAGCACCACATACAATAAATAAAATAAAAGTATTGTGTCCAACTACAACTAAAAGATGAATTAAAAAAATATATAGAACAATTTTTAATTTTAATTCTTTGAGTGATACATGACAGCAGAATGTATTTTGACATCAACATACATGGAGTATAATTCCCGTTCTTGTGATTGTGCATGATATGGAGTTAACGCTGGTTGTTTATTCATAAAGGAACATAGTAAAGTTATGTCTGATTCATTGGGTTATCTTTCCTGTTCCCATTTCCCCCAATCCAGTGAACCTCCACCCTACTCTGCCCAATTGTGAGTCATTGTCCACATATCACAGAGTACATTCGGCCTTTGGTTTTTTGGAACTGGTTTATTTCAGTTAGCATGATATTCTCCATTTCCATCTATTTACCGGCAAATGGCCATAATTTCATTTTTCTTTTTGGCTGAGTAATATTCCATTGTGTATATGTACCACATTTTATTTATCCATTCATCTGTTGAAGGACACATAGGTTGGTTCCATAGCTTAGCTGTTGTGAATTGAGCTGCTATTAACATTGATGTGGCCTTGTCACTATAGTATGCTAACTTTGGGTATATGCTGAGGAGTGGGATAATGGGGTCAAATGGTGGTTCCATTCCAAGTTTTCTCCTTAATCCTTTTTTATATTTTATTTAGAGACAGGATCTTGCTATTTGCTGAAACTTACTTTGAGCTTGTGATCCTCTTGCCTCAGCCTCCTGAGCTTCTGGGATTACAGGAATATGCTCATTGCATGCTGATGTTTTTTCTGACATAGGTTAAAAGATTAAGAAAATTACTAAATGTTTATTCAAAACTAGTATCACTTAGGAAACCACTTTGAATCTTTTCTAGCTATGTTGCTTTTCAACTTTTACACTTTGTCAATATCTAGATAGTAATAGTGTTTGTGTTACATAGTGGGTGGGCTATATCAAATAGACTATTCATGACTGGGAAGTGATTGGCCCAGAAGCTGTAGCCATTCCAGTCTCTCCTACCTTGAAAACAGATTAAACAAATCATTATCACCATGGCTATTATATAATGATTGGGAAGCTGTTGGTTTTATTATAATTTCTAGATTTATATAAGTCAAGATATATTTCATCATATTGGAGGTCTGATGTGTAAGAGTGCAAAATTTTTGTCATGTCTTTTAATCTAGTTTGTTTATTTAATTATTTATTTTTTTAGAGACACAGATATTTGTGGAAAAACTTTTTGATGCTGTGAATACAAAAAGTTATCTACCTCCTCCAGAGCAGCCATCATCAGGAAGCCTGAAGGTAGAGTTTTTTCAGCACCAAGAAAAAGATATAAAAAAAGAAGAGGTAAGAATTTGTGTTATCCCTTACAGGTCCTTTAAGCACGATAGTTTTCTTTTCTGTATCTTTGTGTTACTAGTCCTCAAGATCCACCTCTGTTTGGCGATATTACCAGGAGCACCCATAGGACTGAGCATGCAGTCATACTTTTGGCTATGACTTCTTAACAGAATACAAATCAAAAATCTGTAAAAGGAAAAGGTGTATTAGGTGAAATCTGGTGGAATATAGACTAAAGTTTCCAAAGTCCTTAAAGTCACATGGGATATGTTAATTCCCCTACAGTGAGTTGTGATGATGCAAGTGAATCAGGGAAGCTGGTTAGAGACTCCGTTCCCAGGGTTTTTATTTGTGGTAGGCACCCTCTACCTAGTATGTACCAAGATTCTATACTCCCAAAAGGAAAGTAGGTACTGGGCATAAATCATATTGTTACCACAAATAGACTTAGCCTTTTTTTTTTAAACCACTAATTGACCACTAATTCCAGGAACCATTTAATTTTGGAGACAGGGTCTTGCTAAGCTGCTTATTTTGTAGACAGGGTCTTGCTAAGTTGCTGAGTGAGTCTGGCTTTGAACTTGTGATTCTCCTGCCTCAACCTCCTGAACCATTGGGATTATGTGTAGGTGTGTGCCACTGTACCTGGCCAGTGAGTCATTCTTAATCAGTGAATGGTGGAAACCCTAACAAAATCAAGGGTTGCAGAAGTCAGTTATATTAGTCAGCTTTTCATTTCTGGATCAAAATATTTGAGAACAACAACTGAGAGGACAAAAGATTTATTTTGGCTAACAGTTTAAGAGGTGTCATTCCATTATTAATTTGGCTCCATTGCTTTGGGTCTGAGGCAAGGCAGAACATAATGGTGGAAGGATGTGGCAAAGGAAAGATACTGACCAAAGAAGAGACAACTGGAGGAAGGGACTGGGGGCAAAATATGGTCCTTAAGCACATGCCCCCAAGATCTACTCCCTTCAGTTAGTTCCCATCTCCCATAGTTTTTACCATCTCTTAACAGTCCAGTTGAAATCATGAGGCCAACAGTGGATTAATCCACTGAAGAGGTTAGAGCTCTTATGATCCCATCACTTTCTGAAAGTCTTAGCCTCTGACTGTTTGCTACATTGGGAACCAGGCCTTCAACTCATGAACTTTTGAGGAACATTGCAGATCCAAAGCATAACACCAGCCAAGGACCAGTCTTATAAGCCAGGCCCTCCTGAAAATAGCAGTCTAGACCTGCTTTTAACTCTTTTGTGCACAATATCTTAAAAACATGGAGTCTCATCATTTGTGTCCTATGAAAACAATTAGAATGACAATAGACTTGTTTGCTTCTATCCTTCATTTGTTTAGTAAGGAACTATTTAAATTTTTTTTTTTTTTTTAGTTGTAGATGAACACAGTACCTTTATTTTAGTTATGCATTTATATGTGGTTCTGAGAATTCAACCCAGTTCCTCACATGTGTGGGTGAGTGCTCTGCCACTGAGCCACAACTCAGCCCAGTAAGGAACTATTTTTAAGGTAGTCAAACACAAGGGAATTATGGTTGTGATTTTTAGTATTTTTTCCTATTTTTTTCCTAGATGATATAAGCAATATAGTTTATTATGTAATAATATGTACATATATTATGTAATAATTCTCAAGTGTATTTTTGTCTTTCTGAATATATTTATATACATGTGTACATACAGAAGCTATTTACATGTATGTATAGTTTTATATATAGTTACACCTACACACAAACATCCCAGTCAATTCTATGTGCAGGGGAAGACAAGAATTGTAATTTTGTAACTGAGCATTTTCATACCTACCATTGTGTGGGATATATTAGGAAAAGACCTACATATTTTGTTGGCAATTTCTTGTGCCACATAAATATATATATAATAATTTAAGCTTTTTTCATTGATACAAGTTTGGGTTGGTTTCAGATTTTTGCTGTCTCTAAAAAAACTTTAGTAAATAATGGGCCCTTGATGTAAGAAATAGTCTTTTTCCAAAGCAAGTTAGCGATAAAGCTTAGTCTTAAGTTTATTGATGCAGTAATACTTTTTACTTGGCCAGTTGTGGAGAATATTTATCCCTGATCTTTTAGAACTATCATAATTCCAGGTGGCAATTTGGGTTTAAAATGCTGTGGTGTATTAAAAATTTTCAGTCGAGCATGTGCTGTGGAATATGGCTGCCAACTTAAATTACTTGCAAGAGGACAATTGAGGCAAATAGAAAGGAAAAGTGCACCAGGACGGTTGTATTAGTTCGCAGTTTTTTTTATCTGGGTTGAGAGGGGAGTTGGAGTAGGTGGGAAGAGAAAAGTACTTGATGAAGAAGTAAACTGTTGAAAGCATTATAAAATATTCACCTAGTTTAGTCTAACGGTAGAATTTCCATTTAATTTATTCAAGTGGTACACTTTTGATAGACGTTTTTATCCAAAGGAATACTGAAAAAGGTGGTATTAACTGGGATATGTGTATCCTGCCTATAGATTACTTGAATCAGAATAGGGTTCTTCATGCAAATGAGTAATTTTAAGCCCTGACACATTTGTAGAAACTATGCTCAGTATTAATTCCTTTTTTTCTTATTATACATTAATATCCTGTGAAACTAGTGTTCTGGGCTGTACAATCTGGAAAAAGTAGCACTGATCAAGGGAATGTTTCCTTATATAGTTGACTGGATGCAGTGAGAAACTATTTAGCTCTATACATATTTTTCTCAAATATTCTCTTCACCATTCCCCTCCTTTTATTTTTCCTGTGTTAGGGATGAACCAGGGCCTTGCACCCATTCCCAGTCCTCAAATATTTTCTTTTTTAATACTTGGTTAGTTTTTATGCATTCTATTATATTCTTCGATGTGTTTGGTATAAGACTAAATCTATGAAACCAAAACATAGCATGTATGTTCGATTTTTGAAAGAAATTGTGAAGTGTTTTTCTGTTAATTATATTAAAATGAGGACAATTAAATATTTGTTTTCTTACCACTATTATTTAAGATAAACATGAATTTTTTTACTCTATACTTTAAATTTGAGCAGACTCCATTATGGTTAAATGATTATATTTAATAGTGAAATTTATTTTGTTTGCATATCTGCATATTGTTTGCATATCTATCCATTTTAGCTTTTTTTTTAACATAAAAGTGACCATATATATCTGTAGAAGTCATGATGAGAGGAAAATATTGCTCCTATATTATATAAATTAATTTAAATATCATAAATTATTGAAATAGTAATATCACAATGAATAATTGTTGCTAAATTTGTACTTTTTAAAAAATATCAGATTACAAAAGAAGAAGAGCGAGAGAAGAAGTTTTCCAGAAGGCTAAATCACAGTCCTCCCCAGTCAAGTTCCCGATACAGAGAAAATAGGTGATTTCATTAAATCATACTCAATGTTTAGACTTTGAGATTGTCTTTTATAAGAATGTATAGTCTTTGATTATCTTTTACATAAGGGCAAGTAATGTCTACTCTTTTATTTATCCTGGAAAGTATAACTAGGTCCTTCTCTACCAAGAAAATCTAGATCATATTTGTATAGCTTGGAAAGATTGAGAATAATATTTGACATTTATTATTTATTGTTTATTATTTTTATTTCTAACTTCAGATTGCAGGGGAATCCAACTACTTTTTGCTTTAATGTAATTAAATTAATTTTTCCCTTATGGTTTCAGCAGTGTTAGTATATACATGTAGTACATGCCTGATTATATGTATAAGACTATTTGTACTGTATGTAATGTAAAGACAGGTATAGATGCCTGTATGTACAGATGACTAATTGTGTAGATGTAGATGTGTATAAGATTAAGGTTATGCTGTTAAAAAAGTTTTTCCTTTTAAACATTTTTAGAGTACTTAAAAGTTTTCTGGTAGTTCCCATACTTGTATTATGATGGTGAGATAAAAAATAATGATGTTACAAGAATTAAATGCAACTTTTTGCGTTTAGAGATTTCTACCCTGTCCACTTTAGCTTTATTTACATAAAAGTGATCATATATCTCTAGAAGTCGTGATGAGAGGAAAAAAGATGATCGTTCTCGCAAAAGAGATTATGATCGAAACCCTCCTCGAAGAGATTCATACAGAGACCGGTACAATAGAAGACGAGGGCGAAGTCGCAGTTACAGCAGGAGTCGAAGTCGGAGTTGGAGTAAAGAAAGGCTTCGCGACAGAGATAGAGATAGAAGCAGGACTAGAAGCAGAAGCAGAACACGAAGCAGGGGTAAATAATACAAGTTTATATATTTTTTGGTTAGCATTTTTTTACTGTGAAAAAAATTCACATTATGGGTTTTTAAAAATTGTTCAACATTTTGCCAATTTTATCTTTATTTTTGTCTGTTATGATGTATTCTGTGGTCTAAGTGTATATTTTAAAACAGATTACTTTAAAAGTTTATTCCATGAAAGTTAAAACCATAATTATCACTGTACATTTAGCAGGATATCTACAGCAAAAGACTGTATTCATTCTTTGAATGTAGACTACTTAAGTGGCTATTTGGAAAACATTTTGGCGGAGTCTTAAAATGTTAAATGTGCATCTAATAAAGGACCCACCCATTCCACTCTTAGATATTTACCTAAAAGAAATGAAAGCATGTGTTCACACAGATTTGCATATAGATGTTCATGGCAGCTTCATTTGTAATAGCCAAAACTAGAAACAACCCTAATGTCTATGAGTAGTTGGATAAACACATAGTTGTACCATAACATGGATAAAAAGGGGGAAAAAAAAAAACTATTGATACATTTAACAAAGTAGATCAATCTCAAAGTAGTTATGTTGAGTGAAAGAATACAGGTAAGTATATATACATATATGGTGTGTGCATGTGTGTATATAATATATATATATATATTTTAGAAAATATAAGCTTTGATGACAAAAAGCAAATAATTATTGCCTAAGATGAAGTAGGGAAGAATGGATTACAGATTACCAGGGACTATGAGTGTATTTTGGAGGTAATGAGTATATTTAGTTTGATTATGGTGGTGGTTTCAGAGGTATATACATGAATCACAACTTTTTACATTGTATACTTTACATTTAGATTTTTATTTATCAGTTATACCTCAGAACTATAATAGTTTAAAAGTTTTATTTCAGATGTGTATATTTGCAAGAACCTGTCATTTCCAATTTGTGATCCCCCTCCCTGTCCCCAGTATATACTATTGAAAGAGATATCTGACTAAAACATCTTTGAATAAAATACTTTAACTTAAACTTATATTTTTGTTACTTTTAATACTGTTAATGTGCTTTGTTTGAGCCCTGAACTTGTTTATTCTTTTCTTATAGCCTTTTCTTCTGTGAGTAGGTATACTAGGTTCTTCACACATTTTGCCATTTAACCTCTTTAATGTATTTTCTCTTGCTTGGAATCATATACAGCCTAGTTTTCTTTATATTTAATATGAACTCCTTTGTTTTCCCTCTTTTGCTACCAGGAATTTAACCCAGGGATACTTAACATTGAGCCATATTCCCAGCCCATTTTCCTTTTTATTTTGAGACAGGGTCTCACTAAGTTGCTCATAGTCTCTGTAAGTTGCTGATGCTAGTCTTGAACTTGTGATCCTCCTGTCTCAGCCTCCAGACTCACTGGGATTATAGGTGTATACTATCATCCCTGGCTCTATTATTTTATAAAATATTGTGTTCACTATAAAAAAGCCATATCTTTAGGTGGATAATAAGAAAATATTTATCACACGAAAAATAGCCATACTTTTTATTAAATACTTTGTTTTATAGGCTGCAATTATACATACTAGGATTGCAATGAAGGAAATAACAAATTTGTTTTTTTGTATAAACAAAATGCATAGGAAAAACTCATTAAATACAGCATCTTCATGTAGTTTTATAGTTTAGTTCATACTGAAATAACTTACCTTGGAACAGTGTGTATTAATTGAATAGTTTTTAAAATAAACAAGGATTGTGCAAAATTTAAACTTTCTCTATGTTTAGCAAAAATATTTCTTATATCTTGTACAGTTTTTTTTTTTTTTTAATAGGGTGTAGTTTTATAAGTCATTTATATTTTGTTTGCAGAAAGGGATCTAGTAAAACCTAAATACGACCTGGATAGAGCAGATCCATTAGAAAATAATTATACTCCAGTGTCTTCGGTACCCAATATCTCTTCTGGCCACTATCCTGTACCTACTTTGAGCAGCACCATTACCGTAATTGCACCCACTCATCATGGTAATAACACTACTGAAAGTTGGTCTGAATTTCATGAAGACCAGGTGGACCATAACTCTTTTGTAAGACCACCAATGCCAAAGAAAAGGTGTAGAGACTATGATGGTAAGTGTTTTTCAACTGTTTCATAAAGTATTAAATTAATACTTCAGCTTCCTAACTTCTTTCAGTTGTATAGTTATTCAGACACTTAATTTCTGGTAGTAGAAATAGTCAGAAATCAGTTTTTATCATCTCTTAAGTTCCCTAATATTATTGTACTTTGATCAGTCACCTCTGATAACTTAGTATCAGCTTAAAAATAGGATTTATTTGTATGTAAGTCTTAATATATTGTTCAAGTTTACCAAATAAGAATAAATATCTACTGAGTTATTTTTAAAGAAATTGGCTACTAAAACATTTTTGGCAAAACTGACTTCTTTACATATGAGTGATTGTTCAAATGTAAAAAGGATCTTGACATGTGAGACTTTTATGAGAATTGAATACTTATAAGGATTTGGTGTAAAAATTTTATGAGTAGGGCTAAAACCATAGTCACACTATTCTTTTAGTTTTAAACAAGAGATTTAAATGAAGAATATGTTTTTAATAAGAAAAACACACTAGAAATTATATCAGTTTTATGTTATTTGCTAACTGGGTATACTTATTTTAATTCTGGTGATTTTTTTTAAGTGTATATGTTAGATGTATTTTCACTTGATTATATTACTGGAAAAGTACAGATTATTCATGTGAAGTGGTTAATTAATTACATTTTTGCCCAATATTTAAAACAGTCACCTTGTAAGTATTTTAGTTTTCTTAACTTAGAGACAATTTATATTTCCAGTGCTTTTCACATTTCTTTTTAACTTTCCTCACAGAAAAGGGTTTTTGTATGAGAGGAGACATGTGCCCTTTTGATCATGGAAGTGACCCAGTAGTTGTAGAAGATGTCAATCTTCCTGGCATGTTGCCTTTCCCAGCACAGCCTCCTGTTGTTGAAGGACCACCTCCTCCTGGACTCCCCCCACCTCCACCAATTCTTACACCCCCGCCTGTGAATCTCAGACCCCCAGTGCCACCTCCAGGTCCATTACCACCCAGTCTCCCACCTGTAACAGGTCAGAAGATATGTTTGTTTGTCTGTGTTTATTATCTGTTTGTTTATACTCTTTTTATAAAGTCAGTAGTTTGATACTTGCTTTTGTTAAAAGCATCTAAAGAATGTCCATAGATGCCTAGTAGAAATTAAGCAATATATTCTTATTTGGAATATACCTACATGTTGCATCCTATGCCAAACACTTTTCTGTGGTTTGGAATGACCTTGTGAATTATGTATGTCACTGATATATCCCATCTACCTTTAGTCCTTTATAGTTTAAAGCAAACCTCTTTTGGAATACATTAAAAGGATGATGTGCCATAGAAAACTAGTTGTAAGATTTTGGTGTTTGTAGAAGATTACAGTTTGATAAATGAGAATATCATGTTTGGATATATAATAATTTATTTTATTTGTTTGCTTCCAGATGATATTTCTTATTCTTTGGTTTTGACAGGACCACCACCTCCACTTCCTCCTTTGCAGCCATCTGGCATGGATGCTCCCCCAAACTCTGCAACCAGTTCTGTTCCTACTGTAGTAACAACTGGCATTCATCACCAACCTCCTCCTGCTCCACCCTCTCTTTTTACTGCAGGTGCAGTTTTGGCCCTCTATTTTCATAGTGTAATATAGTTTTAAAGCAGAGTTTTTAGATGAGGAATTTAAAAATCTCTAGAAAGTTCAATGCTGTCTCAGGACAGTTTTTCTTACTAAAATAAAATAGGATACAATGTAGTCTTGGTGAATATATATCAAATAATCCCTCAGGTATAATTATTAAGAAAATTGTCAGTTTTCTTCTTAGGACTTTCTATAAAGCTTTTCATTTTAATAATATAAAACATGTTAAGTTTTATGTTAGTAATGTTATCCAGTTACTTTTTCTATTATCAGTATTTTAAAAATTACCACATGGAGTTTTATAATTGTTTTTTAATTACAGTTTTTGTATTACCAGATACATATGACACAGATGGCTACAATCCTGAAGCCCCAAGCATAACAAACACTTCCAGACCTATGTATAGACACAGAGTGCATGCACAAAGGCCTAACTTGATAGGACTAACATCAGGGGATATGGATTTACCACCAAGAGGTACTGAATCTTCTTATTTTTATGATATCAAAGTGGGAAATCATTTATAAAGAACAATTACTCCTGCAGTTATTTGGGTTGAGTTAGGGATGGTGATTTTGTTGCCTGAATCCTTTGGTCTCACATGAGAAAAAAGGAAATGTGTACTTTTGTATCTGTATTATAGGGGCCTTTATTCTGTTAAAGAGGGAAATTGCCCAAAAGTATGTTTTTCTCAGGTAGCTTTTTTGGGGGGGGAGTTTCTTACATTTTATTCAATTTGTAGTCTTAATTGGTTCATTTAAATTCCTGACAGTAATGCTTTAATTCCTTAATTCTGTCCTCGCTTGGATGATGAAATTATCTTTTCAAACTTGTGCTGATGTATATTTTTATTTTTGTTCACTTTTGAAATGTTAAAATCCTGTATAGGTTTGCTTATGATATTTTTAAGCAGCAGGAATTGTGTTAGGAAGTGACTCATTTTTAAAAATGTTTAGATAAAATTTCTAAAAATTAGACTGATACCATCACAGGCCAGGGCATCAAGAAAAGTGCTAAACTAGAGGTATAAATTGTTAAGTAAGTTTAGAGGAAGGACAGAGTTCACACTAATTTGAAAGAAAAACATTTGCTACAGATAACATTTGATACAGGAAAACCAAGGAATTACCAGAAGTAATAGAGACTGTTTACCTGGAATTAACTTTAAAACCTCAAGTGTATTCCAGGCTTTTCTTCTGTCTTACTTAGCCAGACTAAACAAAATCAAAGCTCATTGGTTGTGAATAAAAGTTCAACCTAAGTAACAATCGTTGCCTAAAATGTGGTTTAATAAACTGTGGTTACTTATACTTTGTGCTTTTTATTTGTTCATTGGCAGCTATCAATCAGATTCTGAACATCTTTCTTAAATTTGAAGAACCTCTTGTGATGGGAGTGTGAGGAATATTTTAATTCAAATTTATATTCTCTTTGAGATTAGAGGATATTTAATATATATGCCTATATTCTCACATCTGTCTTTAAAATTCACCTCAAGGCATTACAATAATTACCATTACCATTAACAACAGTAGAAAAAAGATTTTAAAGATAGTTTCTGTGTAGTAATATGTAAATTGTTATAATTGAAAAGTAGACATTTAAAATTGTAGCTATTTGTGATATTTACCCATCCTCTGCATGCCTCTCCTGTCTGACTAGTTTATAGAAATCCCCTTTCCTTCCTTAGGTCACTATTTAACACTTACTTTCTTTTCTTCATGCTAATATTCCTTGCTCTCTTGATACTTCAAGTCATGTCTTTCTTACCTTGTTGATTTGGAATGGCATAAATATATGCCACTATAGATTGATATATATTAGACCCATTCTAATGACAGACTGATTTCTAATTGTGATTGAAAGAAGGAAGAGCCATTAGAACACTTGCATATAATTTTTACTATGTAGAATTTGGAGTTAATGGTAATTTTAACTATTTCTTTCTTGTTAATTTCAACTCTTAATGCATATAGTTATAAGTTACAGGAAGTGATGGAGAGGTAAATGTCTTGCAGTCTGGCATCATTACTTTGAAACTTGAATGCCTTTTCTCATATAAACATTGTAATTCATAGTGATTATTTTAGTACTCTTCTTTACATTGTGCACTATTTTTGTGAGCTAATTTATGGATATATTCTACATTAATAACATTGTTATTAATGTACCAAACAACTGACTTTGTAGCCCATTTAAATTGAGGATTGCCTGTACTTCTGTTTTCATGTCTTTTTTCAGTATTCTCTTTCATCCATATGTTCTCATCTTTCTCCTATTTAGGTTTCAAATGTACTGTTCTGGATTATACACATTTACTGACTATGTACCAAGAGGAACTTGCATCTTTATTTTTAACACCTTTCTTTTAAGTAAATATTAATGAAAGGGAATGTGAGTGAGAGAATAAAGGTGAATTGGCACAAACCCATCTCAGTTACTGGAAGGAAAACACTACCATCTCCTTTAGTGAGTTTTCAGATATAGAACATATTCAAGTGAAAAAACAATATTGGAGAGCTCAAAGATTGTCCAAAAGGGCCAGTGAGCCGGAGATAGGAAACAGGAATAAGACTAAAAATCTCACTGCAGAATTGGTCATGGTTCTAGTGGGTGCAGAAACTGCTGCTTGCGCTATGACCATCATTAATGCAAGTCAGAGATTTCCACCTGATCTTCTGTGGAGATGGAAGATAAATCAACTAGAGTAAAGAAATAGATAAAGAATGTGCACTGTTTATATGATATTTTTGAGAAACTGAAAGAATTTGTTTTTGGAATAGGAAGAAAGAGATATGGAGGGAGTCAAGAGGCCAGTTGAGGCATTTAAAGAATTCTGTAGTAGAGGTGATAGTATCTGGGTTAGGGTAATAACAGTGGGAATTGCTAAAATAGGTTTAATAGAATTGACATTTACAACTTGCTGACTTGTGTGTGGGGTATAACATAGAACAAATGGAAAGGATAAAATTAGGTACCAGATTTCTGCCCTGGATAATTAGGCAAATGATAATATCATTCACTGAGAAGAACGGATTTGGTAGGAAGATAAATTTAGTTTTGGAAGTTTTTAATTATTGTGCCTATCAGTTATTTGAGTAGAAATATCCAGTAGGAGGTAGGATTTAGAAGTATGAGGTCCATGAGAGATAGCTCACTAGAAAATAAAGATGTTTGAAGTCACAAATATGTAGTACATTGGCTTTTAATCTTCTGTCATATTAGTAACAGTGTGAAGGTAAGGGAAGATCAAAGAAGCTGTAACAAAGTTTGCAAGTTTGGCTGAATATAAGTTCTAAAACCCTTTTTTTGTGCTTCTGATAACTATCCCCATGCCAGCCGCACATACACAGCCTACTCCCAAGAATCATTGAAAAAGATGAATGAAGCCATGGTAATGGATACAAGATGTCCTAGAGACTGCATAGAGTGAGAGGAGAAAGACCAAATAAATAGGGGAAGATACATAAGGGACTGAAAAAAATGAAGCCCAAAGGGTACAAGATAAAAGCAATGGGTAGGAATTTCTGAAAATACAGTGAGGATAATATCTAAGGAGAGGAAGGTGATCAACAACAGCAAGTGCTCCTTAAAAGTCAAGTAAGAGGAAGACTGAGAAGTATTCATAGACCAAGCAACAAGTTATGACATCATTGATCTTAGTATGAGCAAGTTAAGTGCAATAATGGAAGCAGCTGTCAACATTCAGAGGATTAGTGAGTGAGTGAGAAAAGTAGGTAGTAAGGAAATAAAGTTAGCCAAGAGTAGAATTCTCTTAGGAAATGGCTGGGAATGAGATATGGAGGGACTAACAGAGAGAGAAGAGAAAGTAGCTGAAGGGGAGATTTGTTTTATAGGATTTTGTTTGTAAAAATGGAATAATTTGAGGTGTGGAATTAAGTGTTTATGTGTTGATGAGAAGTGCCAGTGCCATGAGAAAGGTAGAAGAAGATAAAAAGAAAAACAATCGGGCTCTAGAGTATTGATTTTGGGCCTCCTTCTGTATAGATTAGTTGACAGCCGGAAAAATCTAGAAGCAAAAAGTCCACGTAGAACAGACTAGAAGAAAGTAAGGCAGTTTTGTTCCAAGGCTCTTTTAGCAGGAAATGTGTAAAATATTGAAAATAGCTGATATTTATAGCTCTTTTGCAGTATATTTCAGTCTCAAATATTTTCCTTTTTAAGTGGGGACAACTTTCATTATATTAATGTTCCTCTTTAGATAGGCAGCTCAGTTCATTCACAACTCTGCTAAAGGTCATTCAGTCAGTGGTAAATTAAAATCTTAGATTGTACATTTGACTTTAAAACTGAATTTCTGCTTCAAGGTGATTTATTTGTATATTTTTATATGGAATTGTGAAAGTGATGGCAGATGGGAGTGGTGACATGGGTTTTACCCTTAATGAAGTGACCTACAGACTAGTAGAATAGAGAAGGGGAATAGAGGAAGGTGAGAGGAGGGAAAGAGGAAGCACTAGGGACTGAAATGGAACAAATTATATTACATACATATATAATTATGCCAAAATGAACCCCACCCCACTATTATGTATACTATACGGCAGTAATAAAAACATTTAGGGAAAAAAGTAGCTTACAAATCACGTTTTTATTTGGCTTTTGAGAATTATTGATTATGTTCGCGCGCGCGCGCACACACACACACACACAAAGCCAGAACTTTTTAAATATAAATTTAAGGAAGTAGCTATAAAAAACTGAAATATTAATCTATACTTTCTTTCATTTTCTTTTGTTTTAACACAGAAAAGCCTCCTAATAAAAGCAGTATGAGGATAGTAGTGGATTCAGAATCAAGGAAAAGAACCATAGGTTCCGGAGAGCCTGGAGTTCCTACAAAGAAGACTTGGTTTGATAAGTAAGCTGACAGGAAAAATTGGAGAATTATATTGTACACAGATTTTTGGGATTATTACTGTATCACAATATGTTACATTTTTTCTGTTCTATAAGCAAATCCCCAAATAAAATTTAAGGTTTTTTTCTAGAAATTTTAAAGTTCATTGTTTGGTACTAGAAAGGCATTTTCTTGTAAAAGCAGTATAGTGGCTAAGAACCACATTGCTTTTTCTTCTATCTACTTCCCCTTCCTCCAAAAGAGATTACTCTTTACTTGACATATATTTTAATACTAGGTATATGAAGGGTGGTCATGAATACCATATCATTAGGAAAAAAAGGTATGGATTAGGTCTGGGAAGATCTTAGCATATAGGCCATTTCTCTTTAAGAGCTAGAAAGAGTTGTTACCGGATTTAAGATGTAGGAAAGGTTCAGAGAAAGGTATAAGGAATCAGAATGTTGGGGAGGGTGTCATGAGTCATTTATAAATTTTCATTTATGAACTGAGATGAGGACCATGCTTTTGAGCTTTAATATTTAAAAACACATAGTTTCTAGTTCTGGCTTTGTGATTATTTCTATGATTTAAGGCCAACAGTACACTCTGGGTCACACTTTTGTCCCCTTTTCAAATGTCAAGTGTATTGTATGTACATTAAAAAAACAAACCTGGAAAGAGGTTGAGGTGGTCATTATTTGTACCAATAACCAATAATAACCAAATTTAAAATTTAACTGAAGTTTTTAAATAGGATACATTTCAGTAAACTAGCTTTGGCAGAAATGGAACAAAAGTTATCTGTGAAAACTGACTAAATTGGGGTATGAGTTAAATGTTAAATAAGAGCATGTTAAATAAGAGCAGATCAGAAGTTTGAAAAAGTAACCAGTATTATAATAGCAGAACCGTGAAAGATGATAACACTATTAATTTAGAAGCTGTTTGGAAGATACATTACTTCAGTTTTTATTAATTTTCAGTACTTTCAGTTTTGGGGGGAAATTTGGACTTTTGTTTTATATTTAAAACTTTATTCTTTTGTACTTATAGGGCTCGGGATTTATAAATGTGTTGATCAGCTTGATTTTTGTTTATAGGCCAAATTTTAATAGAACAAACAGCCCAGGCTTCCAGAAGAAGGTTCAGTTTGGAAATGAAAATACCAAACTTGAACTTAGAAAAGTTCCTCCAGAATTAAATAATATCAGCAAACTTAATGAACATTTTAGTCGATTTGGAACATTGGTTAACTTACAGGTAAGAGCTATAAAATGATTCTCTTGTCCCTGCTTAATTATTTAGGGACCTTAATAAGAAAACCACTTTTATAAAGCAATATTATGGAAATTTGTTAATATTCTAAAGTTGGGCATTATAATAGTCTGTTTTCAGTTACTGTAGTGAAATACCTGATGCAGGCTAACAAAAGAAGCATATTTAGCTCTTAGTTTTGGGGGCCGAAAGATCAGGTTGTGCCATTGGCTTGTCCTCTAATGAGGGCCTAAGGGTGGATGGTATTACGAAATGGGAATACATGTGAGAAGAAGTGATTACATCTCAAAACATGAACTGATGCAGTCGTGCTTGCTATTGTGAGAGCTCAGAGATCCACAAGAACTATCTAAACAAATTCCTTAACCCTTCTAAGTGCTGTTCCCCTGATAACCTAAAGAACTCCCATAAGGCCCCACTTCTTAAAGGTTTACAGTATGTCCCAACATCATTACACTAAGAATATAGGCTTCTAACACATGAATGCTTAAAGGGACACACTCATCCCATATCCAAACCACAGCAGACATGAAATGAAACTACCTTTTAGAGAAAAAAAAAAAAAAAAAGATTGATTGATAAGTTGTTGATTTATACACTGAGTTATATCTCCTGCCCTTTTGGACTTTTTATTTTGAGATATGGCCTTACTGAGTTAAGTTCCTCAGTCTCCTTCGTTGCTGGAGGGCAAGAATTTTGATTGATGATATTAGTATAAATATTTTACCTAATAAAGGATGACACAAAGTTAAATAATCACTCTACTAAAATATAATTTAGTAGTTTTCAGTTCCTGAGTTTTTCTAGATCATATTGTCAGAATCATTTCAGCAAAATCATTTGAGCAAATATATTTCTGTAATTTCTGTGATTGGATGCACTTAACAGTTAATTTTGGGAACCAGTGTCATAATTTGTAACTAATTTAAACATTTACTTTTCTCTACCACTTTTGAACATTCTTTAAGAAAAACAACAATATAAGTTATGTTTGATGTCACTTAAAATTTGTCCTTGGGTATATAAAACTTGGGAGATTTTTAAGTATTATTTAACTTATGTGACATGTTGAAAGTGTTGTTTTCCCCCTTATGCCTACTTTTCAACTAAATTGTTTTATAATCTAATAAAATAAATTTTAGAGGATATAGCTCATTCTGAGTTGATCTTTAGAAACTTTTCTTTTATAAAGCACAGGTATAAAAGTAATGGAGGGGAAAAAATGCATGTTCAGAGTAGAGCAATAGAAATGAATGCAGAATTTTAAGGAAATGTTTTCTTTTTAACTTGATGTTTTCCACACATTTCTCTACCCATATAAAATAATATAATTGTTATAATTTATCATTTGCTGTTCTAGATTGTTTTTATATACCTATTGCTGTGTACATGCAAAAATTTTAAAAATGTTTATGGGTCCATAGTATGTACATTACCCTGTAGTTATTTATAGTTATTTACTTTGGAATATTTCAGTATCTTTTTATGGCAGTTCAGTTTACTCTACCACATTTATATCTAGACATAAAAAAGTTTTCAGAATATTCCTTTTTTCATACAAACTTCTGTGGTTGAATGCATTTAACAGATAATTTTGAGATATACAAAATTAACTACACTGGTAATATTAATTTAAAAATTGTTTCAAAGCAAAACATGGTATCTCCCTATTGTTTCTGTTTGCATTTATGTAATTACTAATGAGGTTAATATCTTATTTTTGTTGTTCCTTTCCTGTGTCTTCATAGTACTTGCATTATTATGATTTACAAAATACATGTTTTGCAAAATCATTAAAAGTACCCTTGTTATCATAATTAAAAATTGATGTTATTCTAATAAATGTTATAATTATTAAAATGCCACCTAAAATTATTTTTACAGTTTTAGCTAATATTTATTGAATATATACTCTTTTTAAGTGTTATTGCTGTATTCTTAAAACAACACTAATAAGTGGGTATTGTTGTTATTATTTATAGAAGAGGACACTGAGGCACAGAAAGATTAAGTGACTTACTTGCTCTTATGTGAGAGTCAAATCAGGATTTGAGCCAGGCAGTGAGATTCAGACCATGCTGTTAATCTCGATCCTTTACTGCTGTTGCCTGTGGCTTATATACCACACTTCCGAAAATACTGCCATTACGCAAGAATAGGAAATTGGGAGTGAAAATCTTGGATTTTTTTTTTTTTTATTAGTTGTATGAGTCTATCTCTAGAAACATTCTTTGAATCTGTTTCCTATGTGTCAAATGTGATTGATGGTGCTGTTATATAGGTCTTTTTATTTTCTTCTGATCTTAGAAGTATTGTGAAAATTACAGATTTGAAATATTGTACAGATGTTTTTTTCTATGTTATTTAGTTGGAAATCACCCCTTCCAAAGTAGTCTTTGCCATCACATTCATTGATGTACAGAAATTTTTTCTCTTGGTCTGTATTAAAATTTGAGGTAAAAAGAGAAATAGTTTTAAGGGTCTGTATATAATATTTGTGCAATCAGCTTTGCTGGTAAACAAGAGTCTCTTTTAATGCACTAACAATCCTTGGCTATTTACTATTTCTCCTGAAATAAAAGTAGACTATGGTCATACTTTAGATATAAGGTAAACAAAGATGGGCATCTTACTTGGAAGGAAGAGTGTATGACATCTTGAGGAATTTTGCTGTATGAAGAAACAGATTCCTTTAGAAATTCACTTTTCTTAACATTTTAAATCATAGGTTGCATATAATGGTGATCCTGAAGGTGCCCTTATCCAATTTGCAACATATGAAGAAGCAAAGAAAGCAATATCGAGTACAGAAGCAGTTTTAAATAATCGCTTTATTAAGGTTTATTGGCACAGAGAAGGAAGCACCCAGCAGTTACAAACTACTTCTCCAAAGGTAACGAGAGAGATTTGTGTGAAATTGAATGCTTTTTCCCAAGAGTTCTTAGCATATTGTCTAAGAACAGAGGTATATATATGAATCGGGGGGGACTTGAGTTGAGATCCTGACTTTACTACTGCTAACTATATATACTAAAGAAAGTTACTTAATCACTCTAGCCTATTCTCTCATTTAATTGTGAAGTTAATTCCTAGTTTAGAGAACGAGATGGAACAGTCCTGGCAGATAGGCGGCACTAAGTAAATTGTAGCTCTATATATGTATTCCATAAATTTTTTTTCTGTAGTTTATAAGTCATTTCATGGAAAAAAAATGTGCATGCATAAAGAAAATTGAAAGGCATTTGAGTTTTGATTATAAGCTACATTTTTAAAACTTATTATGCACGGATAATCTAGTACAGTTTTATAACAAAGTTTTACTTTCCAAGCTCCTGAATTAATCAGCTTGTTTAAAATTTTTTTTCTCCTTCTGAGGTAATGCCACCTTTAGTCCAGCAGCCCATTTTGCCTGTTGTGAAGCAGTCAGTTAAAGAGCGACTGGGCCCGGTACCTTCAACTACTGTTGAACCAGCAGAAGCCCAGAGTGCTAGTTCAGACCTTCCTCAGGTAAATGGAAGGTCTTATCTATCAAATATAAATCTATTATTTATTAATAAATTATCTATTATAATATTAGATTAACTAGTAAATTAGTTTCCCTCGGTGACTTGCATTATAGTTACTATATATGTTTTACACAGAAATGTGATCTTTACAGATTAGAATCCCACCTATAAGTTTTTACCATAACATTTTCACTGTCTTTATTTTTCTATTTGGTATTTGTATCTTAAATTCTTCTCTTTAACACTTGTTGATTAGAAAGATTTCTTTTTCACTTTGTGAAGGATATATTTCTGCAAAACTGCCTGAAGAGTGAAATTTAGTACACTTAATCTTATTTTTTCCATCATCTTTTTACTTAATTAGAATCCTGTTCCAGAGATAATTGTACTGAACTGAAAACTTTTGGGAAGGGAAGGCTTTTAATACCTCAGGTTAAGTACGCTTGATATACTGTTTGACATACTAAAGCAGGTCACTCAAAACTTTGCATCACTTAATCCTGACTTTGGGATGCTCTTCTCCGTATATCATTTCCTTGCCACTTCCTTAAGTGGAATTTTCTTGTTTCTGTATTCTCAGTCTATGAAACTTGGCTTTCCTTTTTCTCCATGTTTCAGGATTTGCTATATAAATAGAGTTAGGATGTGGTATCCTACTTAGCTAATAGATGACATCTTTTAGCTAAGTATGGGACACACATTTTTAAGCTTTAGAAGCAGGCATGTTTTCATTATCCAAATCTAATTTAAAATGTGCTTTCTACTTGTTAACATAGGGAACCCTATCAGTGGAAGGGACTTCAGTAACCACCTGGTTCAGACCTCATTATTTTACATCATAATTTTTCATGATTAATATTGTATACTGTTTACTTTTGTTTTTCTACACATATTTCCCCCCCCCCCCCTTTAAATAGGCCTCAGTTTCTATGATTAGTATCTGTATACTCATAGACTCAGTATGTATTAGAACCAGAATGTTCAAGATCCCAACAGACTTATATATGTTTGGGGAAACACTGAATATGTCCATTTTAATTTTTTTAGAATGTAACTAAGTTATCTGTGAAGGACAGGTTGGGTTTTGTATCAAAGCCATCTGTTTCAGCAACTGAAAAGGTAAGAAGAATAGCATGATGTGTTTGTCTTGGCTTTGTAAATGTTTTCAGGTGGCATCTTAATTTTTAATTTTTTCATAGTTCCAAACTGCTTCTTAATAGTATCTGTATCTTTTATTCCTACCTTTTTGCTTTCCATTTGCTGAAAATGAAAAATATTAGTCTACCGTTTTTTTTACTTTTTGCATCAGCATTTTAATACTTGCCTCTCTATTTCCATCTGCTCCATTGTTTTTGTTAGTTTTTTCTTTATATTTATTTTCTTTAGAGACACGATACATTTTAGTTAAACTCTGGCAGCCTTATAGTAAGAGCCATGAACTAGGAATTTTACCTGAGTTTGAACCCTGGCTCTTTACTTACTAACTGCATGATGTTGGGCAGTGCTCTTAACCTTTCTCAATCTTTTTACTCATTGGTAAAATGGTGATGGTAATATTCATCTTGCTCACCGGGTTTTCTGAGGATTAAATAAAATCATTTATTTTAAAACTATTTTGTAAACAGGAAGGGATGAGGGATGGCATAATTGTAATTTTTTAAAAGTTTATTACGAACAGCTATTGATATAGCCTTGCAATACATTAGTTCTTTTTTTTTTTGAATGAGGAGTTAAATGCAGATTATGTTAAGACCATCTATGGATCTGTCTGCTGTAGATATATATTTTTTTCTGTTTAGGTGTGAGTGAATGCCTTGATCTTTATTTTATTTGAGGTATGTGAAATCTCATAATATTAGAATTGAATAGTCCTAAGTCCCCAGTAGACCAAGGCACAATGGTTGTATAGTTTGATCTAGTTGCTGAGCCAGACTAGAATTTGTGTCTCCTATTTCTAGTCCATGGCTCTTTCCATTCTGAAGATTACAAAGGAAATTCACATCGAAGGTAAATAAAAACATCCAGTAAGGTAAACAAAACATCCAGTGAGATAGCTAACCTGCTGTCATCACTTATTCTTAAGTATACTATTTCCCTCATTTACTTTGTTAAACTTAAATCTGAATATCATTCTATACATCAGACCTTCCTCTTGGGCATCTCACTGTTATTTCAGGTATAACATGCCTAAAATGAACTATTTCCCACATAAATTAACTTCTCCTACTCCCTACTTAGGTGATACTTTCATTTTCTAAACTGTGTAGTCTGAACTCCTCAAAACTCATGTAATCGTATTTGTAGTTCATTTCTTTTTCTCTTCTCTACAGAGTCCCTGACCTCTAATGGTAGTGTCTGAGCTGGCATCTTGAAATTTCCCTTCTTTATTTACATGTGTCACCATTCTGTTGTCAGACTTAATGTTAATTCATTATAGAAACTTTGAATTTCTCAGCAAAATTACTTTACTTGATTTACAGCTCATCCATATTTCAGTTATTGTGGTTCTGTTTTGCTCTAGGGTTTCCTTTCTACACTGGGGAATACTTTTCTACTTACCTTGCCCTTTTCTGCCTCTCTGCTCCCCTGTCCCCTTTTTGGTGGTAATTTTTCTGGATTACATTTCCCCCTTTCTAACTTAAGTTCTATTTGTTCTTTAGAGATTAAAAATCTCTTCTAACATTTTCCATGAAACCACCATGTGGTGTATCTCCTCTCCATTTTTGTGTATTTTAGTCTATTCTTTTAATGTTTACTTTGATTATATTTATCCTGCTTGATAATAAGTATATTAGGAATTGAAAAGAACACACTGTAAGATCTGCTATACTTGTTTATTGATGAGCAATTCTGGAGATATTTAAATGCCCAGTTGTATTCAGGATCTGTTTATATCAAGATTTAGACTCTGGAATTGAAGTTTATACTAAGCTTTCACAAAATTTTAGCAGTGTGCTTTGATGTGGTTTTCTTTATTTTTTAAGGTCTTTCATTTAGCAGTAGAATAAAATTTGGGTTTGAGAGTATATATTAATGTATATTATACTAATATAGTAACCACTAATTGAATTTGTAAAAAAAAAAACAACAACACTAATGAGAATAGGCTATTTGTGGAAAAAATTATTAATAGCAAAAATCTTAAGGAAAACAGTTACTTAAAAGAATGTAACATATATAGTCATCTTCAGTGAATGTATTTGCAGAATAATATTTTTACGTATTCTTGGTTGTTTCTGTTCTACCCAATAGAGGGTTTTGGTTCAGAATCCTTAGAGGGCAAAGATCCAGAGAATCTTAGGAAGATGAGAAGAATGTTTCCCATCATCGAATATTATTTAAAAGGTTTTAATTTCTTTTTCCTAAATTGAAATCAGGAGAAAGTTCAAAGCTAGTATTTGTACAATATCCTCTGTCATTGTTAAAGTGAATGAATATATAAATGAAACTTTTACAACCTTCTTGTAAATGATAACCATTAATCCTTTAGTAATTGTTATTTATTCTAAGATTACGTTTTTGTGAGAAGGCTGGGAGAGAGGAAACTTAAACCTAATTGATAAAGATATTGCAATTGGTATTAAGTATTATTTGAGTAGATTTGATCATTGAAGTGATGTTTGAGTGTTTCTGCTTAGTCTACAGAGACTTATGAAGAATAAAGGTTGGTGGGTGTTTATACCATCCTTGTTAGTTTTTTTTTTTTTTTAACTTAAAGTGTTCAAATTAAAGTTTTAGATATCAAATTTATGATACCAAGTTTAGTAGTATATTTTTTAGTCAAAAAATAAGTCTTGATCCCTTTGTATTGTGATACATTAACATTAGTATCAAGGAAAATTGTCTAGTATAATTGAAAGAACATTACAAGAGTTTAGCTGTTGATTTAGTAACTGGCATTATATGTGATGGTGAAAAAGTTTTATTCTGTATGCCTAACTATAAAATTCAGTTGTTTTCATGACCCTTCGATTCATTCATTCATTCATTCATTCATTCATTTTTTGTGCTGGGAATTTAACCCAGGTGTGCCTAACCATGGAGCCAAATCCCCATCCGTTTTTAAATTTTTTTTTTTAGAGAAAGGGTCTTGCTGAGTTGCTAAGTGCCTTGCTAAATTGCTGAGGCTGTCTTTGAACTTGAGATCCTCCTGCCTCAGCCTCCTGAGCCTCTGGGATTACAGGTGTGCGCCACTGTGCCTGGTGACCCTTTGATTTTTAAATTTGATTATTTTTAATATAGTTTTCGTACTTTAAGTGAAAAGATTAGGGAGATTTATGTTGTTTTGTTGGTTTTTTTCCTTTCATAACTGTTACTGGCCATTTTTAATTTTAACTTTTTAGTGCATCATCCTTTTTAGGATAATTACCTGGATTATTTTTTCTTACAGGAAAATATGATTTATTTGGAAATATTTGCTGAACTTTCTGGGAAATAAGCTATTGTAGCAAAAATCAACTATTGACTATATACATTTTTTTCTTTGATATTTATTAAAGTACTTCCTTGTAAAATTGTTAAGCCTTTTGCTTCTTTTAATCCTTTTGATATATGGGATATAAAATAGTTGAACTCAAAAAGGGTGGTGATTTACCTTGGAGTTGGGAGTTGGGGAGATGTTGGTCAAAGGATATAAAATGTCAGATAGGATGAGTAAGTTCAAAAGATAAGTATAAGAGAGATTGTAGTTAACTGTATTATATTAAAATTGCTGAGAATTAGATTTTAAGTGTTCTTATAGCAAAATATGTAAGGCAATGCAGTTAGCTCAATTGAGCCACTTTACAAGATACATATTTTTAAAAATGTACACAATATATATATTCAGTGTTTGTCAATTAAAAATAACTTTAAAAATATTAAAGAAGAGTATCTGAGGAAAGCATCTGGGAACATGGCATCCAGGAAGCAGAGGGAGCTCCACTCTCCAAGGACAAAATATATACTCCAAAGGACACCTCCAGTGATCCAGCCTACTTGCTTGCAGTTACCACCCAGTTAATAATTATTGGGATTAACACACTGATTGAGTTAAGGGTCTCGTAACCCAATTATTTCACTTCTATATGTCTCACACATGAGCTTTTAGGGCATACTTAATACTTTATATCTAAACCATAACAGTGTGGTTGTTTGGAAAGGCCATTGTTTATGATTTTATCTTTTGAAAATATAGATATCTTACTATCTAAACTCTAGATTCAAATAGATTCAGTTAGGGAACAGTATTTATAATCATAATTCATTATTTCTATGCCACATTTTTTACCTTTTAATACCTCTGCTATTGGGTTGCACTTTACAGGGTTTTTTTAAATTAGTGATATATGACAGTAGAAAGCACTTTACCTCATATATCTTAGAGTGCTTGAGTCTTGTGCTCATTGAAATACATTTTCAGATATCATTTTTATAGAAGAAAGTTACTGGATGAAACAAAGCAATTAGGACTAAGAAGATTCCTTTATTAGTAGTCTTCTGGTTCTTGTCAGATACTTTTATTCACTTTGAAGCAACACTCTTTACTCTGATATCATATGTTAAGGACACTTTGAAAAGAAGTATTTCCTGTTCGCTGAAGTTAAAGAAATGCTAGATAAAATTTATTACATGGATTTCCTTGCTTTGAGGTTTCTCACTGGTTTTGGCATGAGGTGAACATTTGACCCTGGTAAATGAGGTTATGATATTCAATGTTTCCAATTTACTTAGAGTATAGAAATCTTTGGTCACAGCTTTTCAACTTGTTATGTATTCTTCATAAAGAAAGAAAGATATACTTGATTAGACTCTGTTTTCAGCATATTATCTTATGTTTCTCCCCTTACCAAGTTATTGTGTCTCCTTTGTATAATCAGGGAGTTTGGCATTGTTTGGTGTGGTAAGATAGCAGGGAAGAAATTTTTCTTCAAAGTTATAGAGAATGGTCATCAAAGTTAGACTACAAACTAAAGAGGTTAACTCTTGTTTTATATTCTTTTGTAACATCTGAGTATTAGTTTTAATGATTGAAGAAAATTACCGATCAGATTTTGGTATATCAAACATTAAGAACTTTAATTGACAAAAATTATGCTATATAGAGTTAGGGTAATTATATTTCATTTTTATTTGAGAGGCTCATTAGACTTTCTTATACACTTAGAATAGTGATGAGTTTCTAATCTTTATGATAAAAGATTAGAAAATGGTCTCCAGTTTGCTGCTACTCCTCTGATATACCCACATGGTAATGTTTTGGTAGGTAAAAAGTAGCATGATTTTTCTCAGTGATACTCTTCTGTTTGAGTATATGGCTTAATCTTTTTTAGGTCATGAATTCCTTTAAGACTTTAAAATAAGCAATATTTTTTCCTCTGGAAAATTACAGTGTTCACACACTTGGTTTTATGTTTATTTTTTGTAGCAGTTGTAGATCTACCTGAGGAGATCCCTAGGCTCTTTCCTTAGAACCACCCCAGGGAACTTTTAACTGTTTTGCTTTTGAAAGAAAGAAAAATGTAGCCTAAACACTCTTATTATTTTGAATTAACCCTGTTGTGGAAAAGGTTGTGCTCTTTGACCTATGTCAGTTTAGTTGGGTGCAAAAATGTTTTGAGTATTTACCATGTGCCCTGGCACTGTTGTGATAATGTCTGTATCTAGAAGATATAGCAATATACCAAGAAAGAAAATTCCTCTTCAAGGAGAAAATTTTGAGATTTGTAAAGACTTTAGATAATGATCAAATTGAACCTTTTCATTTTATAAATGAGTGCACTAAGGCCCAAAAAGGTGTCTCATCTTAGCCATGGTCGGCCTCACCATTCATGAGTTGATGAGTAAGACTTAGGTACTACAGGGACAAAGAGGAGAAAGACATGATATTTGTTTCAAGGCCTTTACAGTATAGACTAGAAGAAAGACACATCAACATATTATCAAGTCATTTTTACTGAGTCCAATGCTAGGTAAAAGTAGCTTGTAGTATTTTTACCTGATAGCTGGAGGTATAAAATTTCATATAAAGAGAAATGATCAGGACTTTTTGAAAGTCTTGATTGTGTTATGCTGAACCTAAATTGTGTTTAAAGAGAATAAGTTTAAGCAGAGAGAATATTGCTAGCAAAGAAATGGAGAATGAATACATTTATTTCAGAGCTGCAAATTGCAAATGATTGTGTTAAATTGTTGATGAACAACATAAGGTTTTTTTCCTGTGCCATGCTTTTGTGTTATTTTTGCTTTAGTCACTATAGATAGTAGTTAATGTATTCTGCAATTAGTATTTTCTGAGCAATATGGTAATGGCAGTGATTGTTCTTGATTTGATATTTTTGTATGTTTGTCTTTGCTCTCCCCACTCCCTAGAAGTATTTGGTAATTTGAAAATATTTTTATTTAGGGCTTATTCTTCATTCATACTCTTCCTTTCAGATCATCAAATGTGATTTAGTTATTAAAAGTATATAATGCATCTAGTTTAATTTTGCTAAATTTTATTAGAAATTAAAGCTGAGTTTCATAGAGGGTAGAACCTAGGAAATTATTAAAGATTTATACTTTTTTTTTTAAGAAATTGAATTTGTATCGGTAGGTATTGTCTACATCTACTGGCCTAACAAAAACGGTGTATAATCCAGCTGCTTTGAAGGCTGCACAAAAAGCCTTACTTGTTTCCACCCCTGCAGTTGATAATAATGAAGCACAGAAAAAAAAACAGGTAAGTACATCTAGTATAGTGAACAAAATTTGCATATAAGAAAAGTGTCACAAAATAATATTAAAAGATGTATGTTGGCTGTGGCTGAACTTCTGTGTTCTATAGTGTAGCAGTGAATATTAAATTGTCTCTTAATAGAAGGTTCCTGATTGATCTTTTTTTTAAATATTAATTTATTTTTTTTAGTCATAGTTGGACACAATACCTTTATTCCATTCATTTATTTATATTTGGTGCTGAGGATCGAACCCAGGGCCCTGCGCATGCTAGGCGAGCACTCTACCGCTAAGCTACAATCTTTGAAATCTGCACATAGAAGTTTTACATAGCCAAATTTTGCATATAATTTTTGTTGCCAATCTTTTACAATTATAAACACTTTTCTCCTCTTGAATTATTTTATCACATTAATAGTATTCTAATGATATCTTTGATACCTGACTCTAGGAGGCACTGAAACTGCAGCAGGACGTAAGGAAAAGGAAACAAGAAATTTTAGAAAAGCACATTGAAACACAGAAGGTAAAATGCTAAAGTTAGATTTGGTAAAATGTATTTACAAATGTTATGATTTTTTGTGAATTTTATCTTAATACTATTTAACTAGTCCCAAGAAACAGATTATAATTGTTAATGATAAAAGTGAAATAGCTGTAATGATTTTGTCCCATCAATATTATTAATATTTTGTGTTGAGGATGAAGAATAGACATTGAAAGATGGGTGTGGGTTAAACAGAACTGTGGTTATCAACATGAAGTTAAAACAGTATAGTATTCATTCATCTGTGTTACTGCACAGTAGGTTGATCAAAAGTTAATGAAATGAAAGCTTTATTTCAGTGTTGATTTGTACCTCTTTTTACTGGCTTGGGATCTCTTAGTCCTGTGTTGTGTTGTGCAGTAGCGACATCTAGCAATTGAGTGTAATCTAAGTGTAGAATACACACCAAATTTCAAAGATGGAGAAGAAAAAAATTTGATGATGTCTTTAAATTTTTACCGAAATTTACCATTTTGGATTTATTAGATTAAATGTTATTGAATTCATTTTGCTCATTTTTGGGGGCAGTTTTTCTCTGATTTGTAGCATTTATTTAGTGTCAGTTCTTGATTATGTGTAGGTTGCTATAGGACATCTGAAAATATAGAAACCACATTTTAATTAGAAGTGTATGTCTTTACTAATTTAAGTTTGGGTATACCTTATAAAGAGAAATCACAGTGCTTTACATTAAAAACTAAATCCATCTTAACTCATAGAACTTGCAATACTATGTGGTTTCTTTCACCCCATGTTATTTTGCTTATCTTCTTATTTCCTTTCCATGTTAAGGATATCATTCTCAGGGTAACTGATTATTGTTCCCTGTGGCAAAGAAAAGTGATTGTACATTGTACCTAGTTTTTCATTGTATGAAAGGGGCCATAAAATACATTTTCTGCCCACCCCCCAGCTCACTGACTATATTTAGAGTGAGAATATTTGAAGAAGCATAATAACAAATGAATGAGAAAATGAAATTTATACTATTTCAAATTGAAAACTTTCCCGGGATTTGAATTAAATTTTTTTTTGGTTGTATACTTTGAACATGTTTTAAGAGAGCCAAACAGTAATAAATTTCTTTACAAGGTAAACCAGTAGTAAGACTTGAATGGAGATACAGTTAGCATCACCAGATCATTCTTTAGATACTTGCTAGTTGTTAGCTTAGTCATGAATACTAAATTAAGAATAGTAGTATTTATTTTTATATTTACTTTGCTGTATTTGTTTACAAATGGTAGTAGGGGCAAATATTCTAAGATTTTTCTGTTTAAAAATTTGGCAGATGTTGATTTCAAAGTTAGAGAAAAATAAAGCAATGAAGTCTGAAGATAAAGCAGAAATAATGAAGACTTTAGAGGTTTTGACAAAAAATATTACCAAGTTGAAAGATGAGGTGAAAGCTACTTCTCCTGGACATTGTCTTCCAAAAAGTATAAAAACCAAGACTCAGGTATTTAATTTGTATGCACTATTCATATTACTGTTTATTAAAAAACATTAAACATATCAAGATTCTGTTTTATTTTTAGGTACTGTCCGTTGTTCAGAATCTATCTGATCATTATATGTAACATTCTCTCCCACTCCACCAATAATAAGTAAATAAATACAAATAAGTAAACTCAACTGATCTTTTGAATCCTTTGGCATTTTAGTTGAAAAGTCAGTAATTAGAAAATAATTATGGAAAAGTTAGCTTGAGGACAAAATAATATATTTACTTGATTGATTGACTAAGGAGTTTGAGTTTTATATTATAAGTAGTTGGTGATATAAAAGGTTAATGACAGAGAAGTAACATTCTATCAGTACCATATAGAATGGATTGATTGGAAAGGGGAAAATTCAGTGAGCAAGATTTGATTAAAGTATTTATATTTGGTATGTGTGTAGTATATATATGTCTACAATCATCATACTGGTATTTCTAATCCAACACCACATGCTTCCCTTTTTCATTTTCTGTATTTTATCCCCTATTTCTATAGTGATGACTTGGTTTTATTATACTAATTTATTGTTCATTGACAATTCTGAATCTGTAAGACATTCAGAACAGTTCCAAAATTGTTACAACAATAATACTTCCAACAACTAACTTAATTAATATAAAATTTTGAATATGTTTGCTTTCTTTGCAAAATCTATGTATTCTACTCAGGGTAGCATTAGAAGTATGGTCTAGTTTACTTTTCTTCCTTGTATATATTGTGTTGTGAATTTGACAGGTTTATTTCTGATTTTATTTAGTTTGGATCCCCTCTCCCTGGCCCTATTCTTGTTGATTTAGTATTATTTTTTAACAAGTAAACGAGTGACATTGTTCAGAAGCCAAACTGCATAGAAAGGTACACATAGAAGACCCATTCCTAGCAGTATCATTCATTTCTGGTTTATTCTTCTAACACATAAAATACACACACACCCCTACCCCTACATGTATGTGTTTGTGTCTAAAACACCCAAACGTGTGTGTATGTGTATTCTTACCTACATAAAAGCATACTATATATTGTTTATTAGCACCTTGACTTTTTTTTTTGTTTTTTTTTTTCACAGTTACTTTCTGAAAATACTGCATATCAATCCATAGAAATCTCACTCTGGCTGTAGTACAGAAAGTTAATTGTAGGGAAATGTGTAGAATTAGCAACAAGTGAGGAAACGCTTGCAGTATTTTTAACCAGAGGTGGTCCATGGCTTGGACTGGAGTATTAGTAATAGAGATAGGAAAGAAATGTATGGATTAAATGGAAAATATGTAGAAGTTCATTGTTTTTTTTTTTTTTTAAAGTTTAGTATACATGCAGGATATTAGTTATTATTAACTAAAATATTTATTTTTTTTAGATGCAGAAAGAATTACTTGACACAGAATTGGATTTATATAAGAAGATGCAAGCTGGGGAAGAAGTCACTGAACTTAGGAGAAAGTATACAGAATTACAGCTGGAAGTATGTTTTATCACAGCTACACAGTGTACTTAAAATAAGCAGATGTAGTTGTAGTGGTTAACTGAAAATAATATGTCCTTCATCTAGTCAACAATTATTGACTGCCATATGTGTTAGTATATTAAAATGGAGAGGAAAGAGGACAACAGGTTTTTTCAAAACTATTATAGAAAAATGTTATTTAATGAGGTGAGGCATTGGTTCTACCTATATGCTCAGATTTCTTCATTTCTAGTGAATTTTATTTCTTTTTGGCCTTTCTTTTTCCCTAGGACTAAGAACTATTAAAGGCTTTTCAGACATTCTTGTGGAGATATTCTTTTATATATAGGCATATTAACTTGCTCTAAAGGTCCTACTTCTAGTGGTAGAACTGTACTGAAAAACATGCTTGCTTAAGTTTTGCCTATAGATGGTGCTGTGGATGTTTTAAAAGAGAAAATAAACCACTTTCTTGTAATAAAGTTACATAGGGTTATTTTTTGGAGTGGGGGCTACTGGGGATTAAACCCAGGGCCTTGCACATGCTGGGCAAGCACTCTACCACTGAGCTACATCCTTAGCCCAATTATATGGTTTGTTTTGAAAAACCCCTAGCAAAATTGATCGCAATTATATGACATAATAAGTTTTAATATTTTCCCCAGAAATGTTTAAAAACTAGAATTACATTCTAATGTATGGAAAGAGTCATTAATATATTATTTACAGGTTTATTTTCATCATTTGACAGTTTAAATTTTTCTTGTTTTAGATTATTTTGATTAATCTGAGTATAATGCTGTTTTCAGTTTCTTGGCAATGTCGTCACTTTTGTTTTGTTTTTGTATTTGTTTCAGTGTAGTAGAAATCTATTGAGTTACTACTGTATAGGTATTAAAGACTTAACAGCAGCTACCAGAGTTGTCTTAAAGGCGTATTTTGTCAAGAGTTAGAGGAAACTATAGGATTGTTTTAAACATGCAGACATTTGCATTCTCTAGGGACTTGATCATGTCCTACCCAGGATAATTTTAAATAAGTTTTATGTTAAAAATATTATATGTTATAGAAATTGTGTTGTCCCTGTTCATGCTAGTGTTGGTGGCATGAATGTATTAACCTGACTATATGGTTTCTTAGAGGCTTTTAATTTGTGAATCTTGAAATACAATTAAAAATTCATGTTTACTCAAATTTATATTTCAAGGAGCATCTTGAGATGTATTCCTTGGAGCATACTTTAGGATATTGCTGTAACATCTATCACCTCGCATACTTTTTTTAGGAAAATAGAACATTTAAAATCTGTTCTTAGAAGTATATAATACATTATCATCAATTATAGTCACTATGCTGTGCAAGATACTCAAAACAACTTCTTCCTGTCTAACTGAAACTTTGTACCCTTTGATCAACATCTCCCCGTTCTCCATGCCAGTACAGGCTTTGGTTAACCATGGTTCTGCTTTTATGAGTTTGGGGGTTTTTTTTAGATGCTATATATGAATGAAATTATACTATATTTGTCTTTCTATGCATGACTTATATCATTTAACATTATTATTTGGATTTTAGATGATTATTTTGGCTAATGTAAAGATTAACTGCCTTGAGATGAAGAAACTAAAACACTAATAGAGGTTTGACAGTTGTGCCTGCCTGTCATTTCCATTTGGATGTCTAATATCCTCATCAGTAAATTCAGAATTGTGCTTCTCTTGCTCCTAAACCCCATTTATACAGTTACCCAAATTAGAAGTATAGGAGTCTTTATTGATTCCTCCCTTTCCTTCAATGTCCATATCCATTTTAACTTCCATATTTAAATGTTTATTCTTCTCTGTCTTCCTTGCTGATACTACTATAGTGACATACTGATTTCCTAGCTCATTCTTTCTTCTACTGTATTCCTAAAAATCTAGCTATAATTTCATTTTTAATGCTGAATTGATTACATTACTCTATTTTACTGCTTAAATTCTTAATAGATTTTTATGGTCTGAGATAAAAATAAAACTCCTTAACCTGATCCCTAATTCAGCTGATCCTGATCCCTGGATGCAACTGCACTGAATTTTATCTGTTTGGAAAACAGTGTTCCTTTCAGCTTTGGTGCCTTTTCTTATATTGAAACTCTTGTGTCGCACTTGCATTTTTTTCTTTGATTCATTGAACAAATATTAAGTACAATCTGCCAGCTACTGTTGAAGGTGCTGAGGATAAAGCAGGGAATTAAAAATCACCTTCAAGAAACTTCATCATAGGTGGTTGCTCACTGCAGATCTTTAAAGTTCTGTTCAAATATTTAAAGTATTTCATCACTTTTTAAAGTCACTTTTCATTAATATAACTAGATAACTTAGTTGTTTGATGTCTCTTTATCCCTCTTAAGTTTTGAACTTGTTGAGGATAAGGACTTGCATAGTGCAAGTGGTTGGTAAATATTTCTGGAATGAAGAAATAATACACTACTCATACAGAGTGTTATGGTAGAATATTAATTAGTATAATACCTTGGCCCTATAATGATGTTAGTAATAAGTGATCAAAATTATGATTTTGAGATAACTATACCTATCTGATCCGTTAGTAATTAACCCATTGAGTCAACAGGTTAAGAAATAGAATGTTATATTGAAAATGTATTTATTGTGTATGTGGATATTATGTGTCTGTGTATTAACCTGACTTTTGAAGTAATCTTCAACACTGTATGCCATTTAAGAAATCTTAAATTGCTGATCTTTTTGTACCATATCGTGACAGTTTAGCAAGAATTAAGAAAAAGAGGCACATTTAGTAATTTCAGAACCTTTAATATTATTTTGTTATCTAAATTCACTTACTACCCTAAAAGTTTCAGTTTAAAACTCTAATTTAATTATGTGATCCTTTTTATAGGACATTATTTGAATATGATGTCAAGTTACATAAAAGTTTGGCTCATCTGCCAGAGTATAACACTTGGCTTATGTTAAGACAGGTTGAGTGTTTCTAATCTGAAACCCCAAATGCTCCAAAAAGGAAAGTTTTGGATTTGTGTTAGTCTATGCAAATATTTTAAAATTTGATAAACTCTTGAAATCTGAAACGTTTTCGATCCCAGACATTTTAGATAAAACATATTCAATGTGTTCCGACTGCATTGTTTAACCTGAGCATCTGACTTCTTGTAGGCTGCGAAACGAGGGATTCTTTCATCTGGTCGGGGTAGAGGAATTCATTCAAGAGGTCGAGGTGCCACTCATGGCCGAGGCAGGGGTCGAGGTCGTGGACGTGGTGTGCCTGGTCATGCTGTGGTGGATCATCGTCCTAGAGCATTGGAGATTTCAGCATTTACAGAGAGTGATAGAGAAGATCTTCTTCCTCATTTTGCGGTACTATTTTACTACCCAAGAGAACAGTTACTTATAATCATCATTGTAGATGATCGATAAAATTAAATAAAAAATTATGAAAATGACATGACTAATTTAAACTAGTTGATCTGAACAAGCATTTGATTAAATCCATAATACTTTTGTTAATTATTTATAAAATGGGAACTATAGTATTTTTAAATTATCTTGAAGGAATGTTAAAATTCTTACATTAGGAGGACTTCAGGTGTTATGAAATGAATGATTTAAACTTTGTTGTTTCAGACAAAGACATCCTGTAGTTTGTTTTGTTTGTTTGTTTATTCTTCATGTTCTGCCGCACCAGGTCTTGTAATTTAGTTTTGATATTTACTTACAAGGAAAATTTAACATGTTACATGGGCCATAGCAAATTTTTTTCTGAATAGAATTTTCTTTATTAATATTGTATTCTTGATCAAACTAATAAGAATTGAAGCAGGCAAAATTTTGATATGATCTTAAATTTCCTTAGTTACTTAAAAGAGTTTTATACAATGGTAATAGATAAATTAAAAGAAAGGAAAAGGAGATTCTAGTCCCTGCTAATCCTTTATTTAATTTAAAACTTTCTGGAATTCATTAGTCTCATGTGTAGAATGGAGATTTTACCCACCTTTGTGCTGCTTAATCTTAAATGTTGTGATTCTTAGTGGTATCCCAATAATTATTTACTAAACATCAGTTTTACTAAGCATTATAGGGTAAACAGTGCTTATCCTCAAGGATTTCATATGTATTGATTTAATATAAACCACTTAAAGTGTGAATATAATATAGATTCAGGCAATTTATTAAACACTGTAAGTACTTTAGTAACTTAGCGAAGTAAGTATCTTTGTCACTGGCATATGATGGAAAATAATGTAACATTAAAAGTTAATCAGGGGGTTGGGGTTGTGGCTCAGTGGTAGAACACTTGACTAGCACAACAAGGCACTGGGTTCGATCCTGAGCACCACATAAAGATAAATTTTAAAAAATATTGAAAAAAAATAATTAATCAGGTAGTAGAACTGAAGCTTAGATATTGAAGGATAGGTCAACATGCATATAGTTATACTATGATTTTTTTTAAACCTTTTGAAAATTTAGATTTAAGTATTGATAGTCATGTTCCTGCCTTGAAGCAACTAACATATTTTGTCGGGACATAAAAGAAATGGTGTATGTTTAAGAAATAACTGGGATGATTAATATTTAAGGATGAGGAGTCTGGAAAGTCCTGTGCTTGATGGAGTCAAAGGGATAAGGAAAGGAATCAGAGAACCAGAAAAGAATTTGGAGATAATATAACCCAATTTTTCCTGGCTATGTACATCACTTTCATACCTTCCACAAGGGAAATGAGATCCAGATAACTTAAGTGTCTTGCATATAGTTATATAGCTAATTAGGAAACTAGCAATGAATATGCTAAAATAATCCAAACAAACAACTTCAGTTTATTATTATGATTGTGTTTTGCTGAGACTAAGATGATTTTGCTTTGAGAAATATTCAAAATCCCTAAATGGAAATTTTTTCATATCCTTGGAGACTTGAATTCTACTCAAAAGTTAGTGATATTTCACATTACAAATTACCAATCTTACATAGAAATACAGGTCTAAAGTTGAACTTTTCCATTATAACTTGTGTAACTGAAACACATGAGATATATCAGAAGAAAAGAAAGCCAACATTAATCAAAGGACCATTGGCTATTGCACATTTTGATTTTGACTAACAGACTACTTTCTTTAATTTATCTGCTGAGACCAGTAATAATGGAGATAAAAATCATTGCTAAAACTTAGAGCATTTATTTTATAGCATGTATTATTCCGTATGCTTTAAAAAACAATTCATTATATTAGGAGTTATTTGAATCACCCTTTGTTATGCTCATTTTTGAGATGAAGAAGATGAAACATGAAGAGATGAAGTAACTTGTTCAGGTTTACACAGTAACTAGCAGAACTGGTTTCTGAGTAGCTCTACTGTCCATTCTCTTATGCTCTACAGAATTTGTGTGTGTGTATGTGTGCACGCGCACACACACGCGCGCACACGTGTATGATTAATGAAATTTATAATTATAGTTTTAGTTAGGGGTGAGAACTTAATATATAAGGGACATAAATTTTATATGATAAAAGTTACTCCTATATATGGTAAAAAAAAAAATTCCACAAACCCAAAATAGGCAGAATATAGTGTGCTTAACTTTTAAATGTCTTGTAAGAGGGTGTGGGATAACAGAATGTATAGTAAGTGAAAACATGGTTAGTTGGAGTGTTAAACTTTCTAATCAAAAGACCAGGATTCGCATCTTAGTATTTGACTTAATTACTTTCAGAAGATTGCTTAAATTCTCTGAATCTTTTTTACCCCCATTTATTGGGATTGATACAAAAAATTCATAGTATTTTGATTATCCAGTATGCTGTTTTAAGAACAAATACAGCATGTTCTAGGCTTGGAGTAGTAAATGTAAGAGGAAGGTCAGTTCGGGAACTCAGACTTTGACCATTGTTACTTCATTTAAAGAATAATATCCCTCAAGTCTGTTCACAAATTCTGGAAAGTATGGAATTGGAAGTGAGATTGGAAGATAGGGCTACCCTTTATCTTATAATACCAAGTACTAAAATAAATTATTCACCATTCTTTTCTATTAACCAGTATGGATTATTATGTATTCTGGGTGATATATATGTTTTTAATGTCATTGGGATTGTGGATGCTCCAGAATATTTATTTGGTGAAAATACTTTTTTCTTTTTAATTTAAAGCAATATGGTGAAATTGAAGATTGTCAGATTGATGACTCTTCACTTCATGCAGTAATTACATTCAAGACAAGAGCAGAAGCAGAAGCAGTAAGTATTAAAAGTAATTTATCAAAAATTTAGGTTTAAATGATTAATAATTTTTAAGGTTTAATATAATGAATGTTTAAATTTAATGAATAAATATGTTTGACAATAGGTAGAATATTTGAAGTGGAACTCATGCTATAAGAAATGTCCTAAAGCAGTTAGGCAAGTCTGCATGTAGCGTTATACAATTAGAAGATATATACATACACGAACATGCATACATATATGTAGAGAGAGTGAAAGAGTGTGTAATAGTCACCAAGTTGAATGTTAAGTTATATTTTTTAGACACATGAAATCTTTTAAAATATTTTTTAAGGATACAGATCCTACCCTACTTTCCATTATTATTCTTTCTTAACTCTCCCAGAACAAAGTCTGCTTTGACAGAATGAGTTGTAAGGGTTAAGATAGAAGCCCAGAGAATATAATCCTGATGTCTTCCCTTTTTTTTTTTATTTCATTTTTAGTTATAGATGGACACAATACCTTTATTTGTCGAACCCAGTGCCTTGTGTGTGCTAGGCAAGTGCTCTATCACTGAACCACAAGCCCAGTCCATGTCTTCCCTTCATACTTATCTCTCATCTGTTGCTTCCTAGTTTCCAGCAGGCTGAATTCTAAAGTGCCTCTAGCTTAGCATATCCCCAAATCGACTAGTACTTCTTTTTGCTCAAGATATGATATGTAGCTCTAGTTTTTAGAGTACTCTTAGTATAGTTGTTAATGTTGAGTGGTCTTTTCAGAGACTGACCAGAAGTTATCTTCACCTGTGGGAGAATAGCCTTTTTAGCCCTGTATATTCTTTATGTGGAAGACAATGTAACTATTTTGTCTTTGGCATTACTGAAAACACAAGATAGTTTTCCAGACAGTTAACTGGAAGATGCCTTTTAAAAGTTTTAGGTTGATGGTGATCTAAATAATCAGTTTGAAAAACCTTCTAACTTGTTTTATTCTGTTTGTATCCCCTGTCAGCACAATGGAGCATCATTGAGGGTTAACCTGGTAGGAGTTACTCTCTGGGCATTATAGCAAGTGTTAAGATTGTGAGTCTGCTAAGTCTTAGAAACGTATTTACTGGAACCCTAGAATAATCTAGTTTCTGGTGGGGTGTGTAGGGGTGGTTAAGTTAGGGTATTATTTCATAGAATAGGAATCCCTGATCCTTGAGTTTTTATCCTTTAAAATCTAGGGAACTCTCAGGTAGGTTTTGTTTTTGGATTTGTGGTATTGCGGATTGACCTGTCTGTCATCTATGCTAAGCACGCACTCTACCACTAAGTTATACCTAACACTTAAAAATCTAGTTTTGAGTCTTATATCATGTAAAGACCTTTTGTCCAAGTAAAAAGTCATTTATTTATAATTGTGAGAGTTTAAAATTTTCTTTCAAATTTGTTTTGTTGAAAAATGTAGAACTTTAATCAAGTTTTCTCTGAAAGATATTGGTCTGTACAAGCCATGTAATAAGCTTCCCTTTCAAAGTCAGTTTTGGTGATAATTTTAAGTCTATTGATAGGTTGTTTGAGTAACATTTCTTTATGTTTTTCTTAATTTCTAGGAAATAGCGATATTATAAAACAATGATAATTATTATTGGACAAGAGGTTAAAAATGATATTACCAAGTTTGTAGATTTAGTAAGAACCTGTATAAAAATACCACAATGAATCCTGATAGTCAAAATAATAATAATGATGATGATGATGATGATGATAAAGGGAGATCAGTAAAGTAGAACAAATAATAATAATTTAAAAGGGAGATCAGTAAAGGAGAAAGTAGATCAGATAAAGGGAAGGGGGTAAAGAAAGGGAAGGTATTATGGAATGAAACATGAAAAAGTTGTTATGTATGTGTGTGTGTATGAATATGACATAATGAGTCCTATTATTATGTATAATTAGAATGCACAAATAAAAAAATATATACGTACTAATCACTGAATATATGCATGGATAAGAAAAAAACTAAAAACCTTTTAAAATAATTTCTGGAAGTTTTGCTGTTGGTAAGCCCTATTGACATACTCCTTTCTTGGATATCGCCTTTTCTACCTTAGATGTTTATTTTTATTTATTTATTTTTTTAAATTTAATTTAATTTTTTTTTATTAGCTACACATGACATTACAATGATCTTGGCAATTCATACATTTGAATCATTGATATTTTTATATATTTTTATTTTCCAAACTGAATAACAATTTAAAAGCCAAGAATTAATATATAAGAAAGACTTAAGGACTAAATTATATGAAATTTTAATAAGTAACAGAATAAGTAAGTTTTAGTTACATATGTCTAGAGAGTGTTACCTGTTCAGTGTAAATACCATTTTAGTTGGATTTTTTTAATAAGCTGGAAGAAATAACTCCCACTGCTATGATAAATATTTGGTATTAAGTTATAAAAGTTGTGAAACCATAAACATTTCTTAAGCTAAAAAGTTTCTTAAAAATTCATAACACTCTTTGAAAAGAATAAAAAGGTTGAAGCTGATCATATACAAGCAAAATACAGATGAGAAAAGTAATTTTGAAATTTCTTGATATTAGGGAACAAAAGTGGTTAGGAATTTGAAAATTAGTGCTTTTGAGGTAGGGAGTGCCAATTTTTTTTTTTTTTTTTGACAGGGAAGAATGCTTAAAAAATTAAAAAAGATTGTTATGTACTATTGCTATCATATATGTAAGAAATTCTAATACCAAAAATATAAGCAGATGTAAATTCAATATGAAAGATAGGCCTTTCCAAGAAAAGAAAATTGTCAGCTTTTGCTAGTGTTTATTTCTAACTGATATTCTTTTCTTATTTTCTGGACCATTGTTGTTGATGAGCAAATGAATTTTTCTTTGTTTTTCAATAAGCCAATAGGTACATAATAGTTCTAGATGAAAGTACAGGTATAATATAATTGAGTCATTTAGGCATACCTGAAGAGAAAAATTTTCCCCAGGAAAAAAATTGAAGTATTTTAAAGAATATAAGCAGAATACTTTAAATTTTAAGTTTAGGTAGTTATTACGCTTCGATTCTGGTTAGTAAGAAAGTGATTACTATTATTTTTTATTTTACTTTCTACTTATCACTGTGCCAGTGTATTCAAGATGAGTAAGTACCCAAATAGAATTTAGAAAAAAGTAGACTCATCACATGACTGGTTAGATAGAATGTTATTTTTCATACTCTCAATTTTACCAGTATGTTTTTTAGGATACTAGGTTCTTGTTTTCAAAATGAGATGGTGAAGGGATGGTTAAGTTACTGTCTTAGAAGAATCAGTCCCAAAGATGAAGCCCATGATCCCAAACTTAGAAGTATAGTTTTTCGTATCAAAAAGAAAGAACCTTCTTCTACGCACACATTTTGACACCCATCCCTCAACTTGCAATAGTTGTGAGATTTTACTGATTCAAAACCTGTAAGTTAGGATCTGATATATAGTTAAGTCTCTATTAGCCATTATTGTATTATTGTGCTTTTTTTTTTTTTTTTAATATGAGGAGTGATTGGCAAATCAGTGGAACAGGATAAAGGCAAGATGGAGTAAATGTTATCAAAACTCTTATTCTGTAGAACTTCTAAAATTAGAAGTACAGAATTGGGTTTGTAGAGAATACAGTATCAATAGTCAGAAGTTGATGAAATTCATTAAGTAAATGGTAAATTTATAGCAAGAACAATGTTAGTAGATAAGAAATGAAATTATGTAGAGTATTTTTCATGTGTGCTTTTATTGTCTTAACAATTATTAATGGTATATGAAGGGCACTGTGCTTGCAGAATTAATTAACATTAGGTTTGAAGCTTGGGAGAAAGTGGCTATGTGCCTTGAGTTCCAGAGTTGAAGGAATGGAATTCATTGTGGTCATTTAAAGTAACTCCTGCCCCTAAGCACCTATACCTTAGAACAATTTTTGCCAGTTTCCATAGAACTCTGCTTTGGCACAGTCTCCCATAATAAAGAATTTTCTTGTCAGATAAACTTGAGAAAGGCTCATTTTGTATAATCCATATGGAACCACAATCTAAAGGACTTGAGAATTGAGAAGGTAAACAAACTTGTCTAATTTTGCATAATCTACCTTTCTTTAAAATTTCATTCAAAAAATTGTTTTCCAGAAACTTTTTCCATGTAAGACTTGGAACTCATAACTACTTTTCATAGTTATTTCTTTCTCCTTTGTCAGATTTTCAGCCTTTTTTCTTTCTGTTGTGTGTATGCTTGCTTTCCTTTCTACATTGCAATAAGCCTCAAATGAATGTGTGTATGCATAAATAGTCAAAAGACTGGAGGCAAGCCTATGAATAAAATGCTTTAGCTTGAAGACACTTTTTTTAGTAGGTCATAGTATAGAAATTAGAATTGTAAAATGAGTTCCCACAGGCTCATCATTGAGCTTCAGCAATTATCCACTACTAGCCAATCTTATATCTCATTCACTACAACAACATTTCCCTTCCTATATTGGAGCTATGTCATTTCATCTGTTCATATTTCAATGTGTACGTCTCAATAATAGAACTGTAAAAAAAAATAGAACAATATAATGCTTAAATATGTTATTTCTTAAATATCAAATATCCAATGAGAGCTTAACTTTCCTTGATATTTTAATAATAATTTTTAAGCATTTCATGGTTATTGATCCATTGTTCTCAGTTATTAATGTTCAAATTGTCCCATTTTTGCCCAATAAACTGTATAAATTGGTTCTTGAATCTTTTTGACAGGATTCTAGTGGTCTAAATAGTGTCCTTGTTTTATAATTTTAAAAAGGTATTCTTGGCTCACTTTATACTTTTTCTCTTCAGGCATGGAATTTATTATTTTTCTAAGGAACTTTTCTTTTTTTAATTAAACAAAGAAACCACAGTCTGAGTACTAGGGATGCTAAGTATGTTATAGTCACTAATCCTTTTCAGTGATCAAAACTGGGAATAAAAAAAATATACATATTATACATACACGTGTGTACATACATATATGCATACATTAACTTTTAATGCTCTTGCCATAGTGTGTATATTACATAATGATTTTACCACTTGCCAAAGACAAAACAAAACAGAAAATCATGGTTATGTAGTTTTGTCTTCATTCTTGATACAGCGAGGTATCAAACAGTTTTATCTTGTAAAATGGGAACTCATTCAGTTTGTTTTGTGTTTTGTTTTGAATAAAGACAGTGTCTCACTTTGTTGTATAGGCTGGCCTCAAATATTGGATTGTCCTGCTTCTTCCTCTTGAGAACCTGCGACTACAGGGTTATGATACCATGCCCAGTTTTCATTTCAGTTTTGATTAACTTTCCTCCTATGATTGAAGTTGAGCTGTTTTCACATGCTTAAATGCTATTTATTTCTATTTCTGTTAACTTAATGCCATTTGCCTATTATTTTTCTGAGTGGTCTACTGATTTCTCATAATTGATTTTTGTGTATTCTTTATGTGTTTGTCCCTCTCTTATCAAAGCAAACCTATCAATGTCTTCCTTCCCTAGTAGATGCCTGAGACTTCAGACAGTGCCAAACCTTATTTATACTGTACCCCACCCCCCAAACATGAGATAGCTACTGTAGGAGATTTACAATAGTAATTAGAAATAATACACTGTAATATAAGTTATGTAAATGTGATTTTTCTTGGAGCAAGTAGTATATATAGTGTGGATGCTTTGTGGATAATTCACTTTCCATGTAGAATTGAGATTTCATCATGGTACTCTGAATGGCAATGAATTGTTTATTATCAGGAATTTTCCATTAATATTTTTGGATCAAGTTTGACTGAAACTTTGGAAAGTAAAACCACCTTAAGGTGGGACTGTGTTAGGAAATCAGTTCATAAATTACAGCTTAGAGAGCAAATTCAGGGCCAGACACATTCTAGGCAAATGTACTACCAGTGAGCTATACCACCATCCCATAAGTTAGATTTTTCTATGTATATATATATATATGGGAGGGGAGAGACAGTGTGTAGTGCATATTATTTGTAAAATTTTCTACCATTAATGCATCTTTTTATTGCTGTTTTGTATGTGGGAAGATTGGTCATCTCTCATGTGGGAAGATTGGTCATCTATATAAATACCATCTTAATAATATCTTTTGATATTTTTGTTTTTTCAGATAGTTTTATCTTGATCCCTACAGTTAATCGTTTTTATTATTTGTTGTTAGTACCTTCAGAAAAATGTTAAAAGCATTAGTAGCAGTAATATTTCATCATGAAATGAATGAAAATGCTTTGTTATTTTTAGTACTATGTGTGATGCTGGATTTTTTTTTTTTTTTTTTAGAGAGAATTTTTTAATATTTATTTTTTAGTTTTCGGCAGACACAACATCTTTATTTGTATGTGGTGGTGAGGATTGAACCCAGTGCCGCGTGCATGCCAGGCGAGTGCGCTACCACTTGAGCCACATCCCCAGCCAAATGATGCTGGATTTTTATCTTAAGATAGAATATAAACTTTGCATGTTTTATTAAAAGCTGTAGAGGTTTTTGATCAGAAATGGATTTTTACCATGCCTTTTTTATTTATTAAGCTATGAAGGTCCCCCTCCCTTCCATTTGTATTGCTCCCGAACATTGAACTAACCATTTCTGGTATAAATCTCATTTTTATATTTCTTTGCTAAATCATTAAAATCTGCTCTTCTCTCTTCCTTTCTCCTCCTCCTTCTACCTCTTTCCCCCCTTTTCTTAGGGAGTTATTAAGGATTGTACTCAGGGGACCTCAGCCACTGAGCCACATCCCAGCCCTGTTTTGTATTTTATTTAGAAACAGGGTCTCACTGAGTTGCTTAGCACTTCACTTTTGCTGAGTCTGGCTTTAAACTAGTGATCTTCCTTCCTCATACTCTAGGATTACAGGTGTGTGCCACCGCGCCTGGCTCTTGCTCTTCCCTTTTTAAATCAAGTTTTAAAAGTAAGATTGGATTGCAAATTTTAGGAGAAGCATTATTTTTGTCAGGAATCTGTATTACTGGTCTTTATAAAAGTAATTGGAAAGTTTCCGTCTTTTTTTGTGCTCTGAGATTTAGGTAGATGTTTCTTAAAAGTTTATTAGAATTCATCTGTGAAACTTAGGACCTAGAAAATTTTATAGCATATCTTTTTTAAAAGTCTGTAGAAATGATTGCTTTAGGGGGCTGGGGATATAGCTCAGTTGGTAGAGTGCTTGCCTCACATACACAAGGCCCTGGGTTCAATCCCCAGCACCACCAAAATGAAAAGAAATATTGCTTCAGATTTTTAAAAAATCTTTTCTGACTTTACCTTGGTACTTTGGTAGTTTATTTCAAAGAAATGTCATCTTTATATAGATTGACTGTATTTGCATTGGGATGAGGAAATGTAATTTTATCTTAAATCAGAAGTTATTTGCACTGTGTAACTTTTAAAAAATTCTAATTCTGTAACATTGTTATGAGGCCATGAACTAAAAAACTTGCAGCTGGATTTTAATAGGCACAAAATCTTTTAAATTTATCATAAATTTATATGTGCAGATTTAAAATTTATACCTGGGGACTTTAATATTACACAACTCTGTTCACAAGTCACAGAACATGTAATTGTTTCTACATTTCACATTATGTTGTACTTTTGAGATTGTACTATAAATCTTGTGACTATGAGTTATTTCAATATGCTGCTAACATTGATTTATGTTCATTCATGTTACTTTTATTTGAATGTCCTGTTTCCAAACCAGTCACTTAATGTAGCAAGTACTTAGTCTTGACTATTTCCTTAGTTCAAATTTTATAATATTCAGTTCTAAAAGCTTTGTAGGAAATACTGCTCTTTCCAGTAGAACAGTTCAGGGTTTTCACTTCATTTATTGAGATGTTTATATTTATATCAGTTATACATCAAACATTTTTATGGTAGTCGTGATTATTTAATGTAATTTGATGATAATATACATGCAAACTTTTTCTTGTATTTGTTAAAGGCTTCTAGTTAGTAGTTACTATACATGTCATTTTTAAATTAACAATTGAAATGCAATAAAATTCACTTAGCCTATTAATTTTAATTAGACATTGATTCAGAAACTACAGCCAAGAATTTGAAATTGAAGTGCCTTGGGATTGTTGTTTTATATAGTAGCTATTATTGTATTGTAAATATATTTCTTCTGGTGAAATATTGGTCAGTAGTAAAATAGCTTTACTCAGTTATGAAAAATTATTGTTGTATTCTTTTGTAAAGTTTATTGAATCACAAGTCTGGTGATTTTTAGAAATAAATAACCATAAAAAGTAAATTGCAAATTATAATAATAAATAGTAAAACCAAAAAAGCAAATGAGTAGATAGTCATCTACAGTTGAATTTGGCTATTTTAATTTAAATATTAGGCACTACAAAATTTATTTTTTTCAGAAATTATTAATGTTCTATATACCAATGTTCTTAATTTTTTAGGCTGCAGTTCATGGAGCTCGTTTTAAAGGGCAGGATCTAAAACTGGCATGGAATAAACCCATAACTAATATTTCAGCTGTGGAAACAGAAGATGTTGAACCTGATGAAGAGGAAGTATGTTTTTCTTTTCCACTTGTTTTTGCCCTTTATTGTTTGTAGTATATATATAAAGTGTGATTTTTTTTTTTTTTTAAATGGCCGTGATCTCATCATAAAGCTTTTGTTCTTGAGCCATATTCCAGACAGGGGATATCAGAAAAATGCAGATGACTTTAAATTTTCTGGATTCATGACAAGGATTATTGATTACTAATCCAAAGAGAGAATATATGAAGGTCATATTTTAAATTTATGTGTATGTGTGCACACATATATTTAAATATCTATGTGTGCACACACACATACACTTAGTTTTCATTTACTCTTAGAAGACAATAATTATTCATTAGTTTTTATCCACAGGAAATTTGTAATATTTTAAGTTTTAGGATATCTATTCTATTCAATTGCTGTATTAACGTTTCAGCTTTCTTGTAATTCATATCGTTTTAGTTCATTAGTGAATGCCTACTATATGCTAGATTCTGTGATAGGCACAAGAATGAATAAGACACGGTCCCTACCAAGGAGCTTATAATCTGGAAAGGAGGGTGGTGGCAGATACTTGAGAAACTAATTACAATAATAGGCAGTCTGATATGCTGAATAAAGATTTGAACAACGTGCTGTGAAAACCCTGAGGGAGGAGAGATTGTTTCTGTCCAAAAGAATATTCAAGGGTGGTATTGACAGTGGAGCTGGACCCTGAGTGATAACATAGCTTTCCATAACCAGATTCTGGAGCTGGAAATATAGTGAGAAACGTATTTTAGGGAGAACCACAAACTTCAGAACAGGTATGGAAAAGTGCATTTTTCTTGGGTAATAGTGATTAATATGATGACTGAAAGGTGTGGGCATCTTAAACAGTGAAGTGAGAGAACACTTTGAAACCAAAAATTTTAAAAGTAAGCAACTCTGTTTTGCCTAGTCATAAAGGAAACTGTAGGGAAAAGTAAGAGGTTAAGAAATAAAGGTAAGGTGAGGAGACTAAATGATTCTTTTTTTTAACCTTTGTTAGATTTTCATAATGGCACTTCATTTTGTTAGAAGAGCATTTCAAGGCTGTTATACATATCCATAGTCAAATGAAAGAATAAAATGTATACTTTGAAACTCATATACATGATTTGTCATTTTATGTTTTAGATTATACCTTTGTCCTTCCATGAGTTTGAATTGAATGGGGAGAAAAGCAGGAGAGCTCCTGGTATTAGGTATTTTGAAAAGTCTGGAACAGCAGTCTGAGAAACTTTTATGAAGGGATTGGGGAAAAGAAAAGAATGCTATAAAATGTTTGTTACGTATAGCAGAAAAGAAATAGATAATTTAGTCGAATTTTTACAAGCCATTAGTTAATTTAGTGTTCAGAGTTAGAATCAAAAACCTAATGTTTTCTTTTTTTAAAGAAGTATTAAGTAGTAGTATTTTGAAGGTACAGATGGTGGTTTAATTTGTTAGATGCAGGAGAAATGGCATATACAAAGTCTTAATTTGGTATTTCTTTGATGCTTGTTTCTTGCAAGCAACAGAATAGAAATAATTGAGTGGATAACAGTTACTTTTGTTTCTTTAATGTTCTAGCTTTAAAAATACCTATTGTATTCGACTCAGAGAGATCAGTGTTTAAAAGTGTCACCTTTTTTTTTTTTTCTTTTCTTTTTTTTTTTTTGTTGGGTAAATTCCTAAATACATTTTAACCTAAAGTTTCAGGAAGAGTCTTTGGTGGATGACTCATTACTTCAAGATGATGATGAAGAAGAAGAGGACAATGAATCTCGTTCTTGGAGAAGATGATTTGACTGATCATTGATCGGCATATGCTAGAACTCTACCTGTGTTTCATTAGTATTATCTAATGTACTTTTACATATTTGTAAAAACAATTTTTTGGTAAAATGTGATGAAGATGGATTTCACAAATAGACAAAAGAGAAGAAAACTACCTTCTGATCCTGTATTTTGAAAGATTGATGTTTGCATTTTATTTCAGTAAACAATTGCTAAAGACATCACACTAGAACATATGCAATGTTTTTATTACATACTTCTACTGAACATTACAGAATTCTTTGGGTTCTTTGTAATTTAATGAATAGGTCTGAAAAAATATGACCCAATACTTGTTATAATTTAGAGGATTTTGTTTTACTCCAAATAAGGAATGAATTTGCATTTAAAATCTTAATGAATGTTTTCAAAATGAATAGATAACATAGTACTCTAACTAAAGTCTCCAAGTTATGTATTCATAATATTACATAGTAGTATGCTTAGGCTTTACTATGTATTAGCCTTTTGTTGGACTTGTGTATGTATTTTATCACATGGGTTTTAATAATAATGGTGTATGACTGCTTTACATATGAGTCCTTATGCATCTGGATGTTAAAAATAAAGTGGAATGGTCTCTTAAAAAGAAAAGAAAAGAAAAAAGTGACAAAGAAAAAAAAAGTCCAAGACAATGTTCCTTGATTAAAAAAAAAAGAAAAAAAAAGAAAGAAAAAAGAAAAGAAAGAAAAAGAACAAAGGAAAAAAAGAAAATAAAAAATTAAAATAAATAGACCATTCCAGATGGTGATCTACCCTTCCCCCCAATTATCACAAAAGAAGCTATAATCACTTATTCTTATTGATTAATGATACCTTTACAATAATGTACAATCCAATGTTTAAAATTCTACCACTTCAGTTTGGTTTCATCCTATAAATTTTCAACAGATGTCTTAAAATTTAAAAGCAGGCTGATTAGTTTGGAGCCAGACTTCAAGTAGAGCTAACATTTGGTGAATAAGAAAGCATCATTTTACATTTTGGATGTATGAAAGAAAACTTGACCATTTGAAGATGTATGAATAAAGAAATGTACTATAGATACTACTTTAGGAAAACACTGTTTGGTAAGTGTTCCAGTCTGATACTTTAAGTGTGCATTTCCTATACTTGTATAAAAATCTTTGAAATTTGCAACAATATTGTGATTTTTAAGTGGATTTCTCTGGCAAGTGAACATGATTATTGAAAGTTGATATAGCGGTTTTCAGGAAATAAATATATTCTTTGTAGAATGAGGGGGTAGGAGATTATATTATATTTATTTTTAAAATCCATCACTTCAATTACAAGTGTTTCTGCCTCTCTTGAGATTATAGAGATAATATTAAAAATCACATTTTAAAAAATCACTTTCATTCATATTGGAGACCTTATAATCAAAAACTAATTCCAATTATGGATGCTGTTTTTTTTTTTTAAACTTCCCCATACACTTTGGGTTGAAGTTGTACTTTCTTGATGGTAATACTATTTTGTAGGAATGTTTTGACTTGCAGTTGCTTATATTTAAAATTACACACTCAGATTTCAGTTGTCAAAAATACTTACTTTACCAAAAACTTTACTTATATCTATGATATACTTTTATGTAGTCTTTTGTATGTTGACTATGTGCTATTCTGATTCATTAGGTAAGTTTCTTTTCTTTTCTTTTTAGTAGTCGTGAAGGGTGCCAAATTGGCAGAGGCTCACGTTTCTTCTCTTTACACCAAACAGGTATTATAAAGAAAGTAAATCTTTCGAAGGCCAGTTAAATCTCCATGCTGATTTTTGGCTTTATAATTTGATTAGTAAATTTTCGTCCAATGTTTCAAAAATTACTGTAAAATTCCCTTATAATGTACCTGAAATTACCTGCTTTGTTTATTTCAGCCCATAAACAGCTAACCAGAAACACCTAGCCTAAATTTCCTAGTAACCTAGAATTTTAAATGTTTTAACCATGTTGCTTTAAATGAATCAGAAGACAAGTATGTTTCAGTTTGATCTGACAGTATGAAGATTAAATATTACCAACATTCATTAGGTTCAGAAATTATACTTTTATAGACATTAGTATGGTTTTAATTATAAATATTACTTATTATGGATTTTTATGGGTATGTTTCTAAATATTCATTCTCTGTGTTGTACTTTTTACATGTTCTTTTATTTAAAGTATTCATTAATTTTAAGTAGTCATTAATTCCCATTTTACAGATAAGGAAACTTAGGCTAATAGAAATGGAGTGATTTACCCAAAGTCATGGCTCATGAGTGGAAGGGCTAGATTTGAATATAAGCATTCTGATTCAGTGCCAACTTTTTGTGTTTTGTTTTTGGTACTGGGGATTGAACCCAGGAGTGCTTCACCACTGAGCTACATCCCCAGATTCCTCCCAACCCCCACCCCCTACCTTTTTTTTTGTTTATTTGTTTTGTTTTGTTTTGTTTTTGAGACTAGCTCTAAGTTGCTGAAGGCCAAACTAAGTTGCTGAAACTGGCCTTAAACTTGGGATCCTTTTGCCTCAACCTCACGAGTAACTGGGATTACAGGCGTCCCCACTTGTGCCAGCCCCCCCCCCCAAAAAAAAATTAAACTACATTACTACTTCTTTCCTAATTATTGATAAGTCATGAGATTGTGTTTATAGTAAATGTGGTAGTTCTTATCTCAGAGATACTGCACAAAATTAATATATTTATTTGTCATCAGGAAGTTCATACTTTTACCCTCCCTTTTAATGCAGCACTTTGTTCATATCTTTGTTACAATACTTATGTTGTAATATAATTTATCTGGTTATATGTTACAAGCTCCTCTAGGAAGGGGACCATGTCTTATTCATCTTTTTATCTCTACTGCTTATCATAAAGCCTGGCTCATGTGGGCACTCAAATGTTTGTTGGATAATATAGTGAATGAATGCATATTTAAATCTCCAGTAATGGGGTGACAATTACCTCCCTTGTTAATTCTTATCAATTTTACAAAAATTTCTTTTGATGGTCTTTTCAGTCACTGAGACCATTTTGCTAAACAGTGGATACAGTTAAACTTCTCTTTAGAGGGTTTATACTTACAGTCTTAGTGAAATTTCCACAATAATTAGTAAGGCATTAATATTTGGGAGTGTTAAATGTTGTAATATCAGAGGTAATATAGCCTTTGAGTTTCTATTAGAGAATGTGATTGCAAATACTGAGAATCACCAATCTAGTCCATCCCACTAATTTTTTATATCCAAAGGTGACCTAGTATAGAAAACTGGACAAGTGTTAAGAGATAACAGTTTTTGGTCTCAGCTCTGCAACTAACTGTGGCCTTAGACAAGTCTCTTACCTTATCCAGGGTTGTTTCCTTGTCTGTAAAATGAAAAGGGGTTGGACTAGATGATCTCTAAGATCCCTTTCAAACGTGTAGTTTCTTTGGTGCTATTTTAGTGTTCCAAAACAATTTAATATATATAAATCAATTCTTTATGTCTGTTGTTGCTGTTGTTTCTATCATCTTATCAGTGGAAACAACTTAGATGTCGTTTTGATAATACATATAATATCTCTTGGTACAGTTTTATATGTAGACTTCCCAAATTCCATTCAACCTACTAATAAGTAAAAATTAACTTCTCTATTCACTAGCAACTTCCATTTCCCTATTATAACTTTTCCTTTTGTTTCTAAACTCAAGGTTTAAAAATAAAAATATCTGCCTGTAATGCAGAAAGTCTCTTCATATGCAAATATGGATTTAAATCCTCTGTTCATTTCAGTTTACTTTCTTTTTTTTACAATATGCTACCTAAAAGTAGAAACATTTTTAAATTCTATAATTCAACTAACAAGTTTTTTGCTTTACTGTGCATATATGAGCTGTTGCAGGCAGAGTTGGGGATGGGAAAAGGATTAAGGGCAACGTAGGTTATCTGCTTATAAGAAAAAACAGGAAATTATATATTACTGGTTAAAAGATTGATTAGGATTACCTCAAGGGATGGTTGAGTTGTCATTTTACATATTTCAGTATTTTATGTCTCTAAGCAGTTGTTGTTTTAAGTGTTATTGGATAATTGTAACATTATAAAAATTAAGTATTTAATTGATGCCCATACATTTAATGAAACTATGATGCAGGAATGGAGAATATTCCATAACTTTTGTTTTATCGTCATATAATCCAATGTAACAACCAGTAGTGTAAAGACAAGGCTTCACTGTTTTAGCTGATTACTTATAACAAGTATAGCTGAACTTAATAGAAGAAAACATCTTGTTACTAAAACTGGTTTTGGGGCACTGTATTTCCAGTCTTATTTGGAACACTAACTATTGGGCATAAAGGTCTTTAAAAAAAAAAGCAGTTGCTTGTTTGGTATGTTGAAATATTAATGATTGTATCAGAGTATCATACAGATTTTATCCATCCATATTTTCTTTTTTCCCCTTACACATAATACAGACTAATTATAGAAAATTAGATTTAGTTCTCCTAGAATTTACCTAAATATTTATGAGCCTCTCCCCCTTTTATAAAAAGTTTGCTAGCCTTTTAAAACAGATGTCCTGTATGATTGTTAAATTAGTTCACTTTTTTGAGCTTTCTTTCAGAACTTCTAAAATCCTATAAATTAAAAATGGAAATTTAATGTAGAATTAAATCACCACTGTAAAATATTTGTAAGGCAGAAGGAAAATTTCTTTTTCCCATATATTAGAAACTTATTTTTGTTAACATCTTGAACTGGCTAGTTCTAAGGTATGTATATGATTTTTAGAAAAGAATAGTTCTATTTTTTTCTCTTTGACATTATATACTTATCAAATGAAACAGTCTTCTAAGATAGCTACCTAAAAGTCCTAGGAAGAAAGAAATTTTGGTGAACATTACTCCCATTGTCAATAATTTCAAATGAAAACATCATACTTCTTTAGTAGAAAAACACCTAATATCTTGCACTTTGTTAGTATTTTGTGCTCATTACTTAATTAATTGAAAGCACTCTTAATTTCACGTCACATTTTTATATTTACTCCTTCCTAAGTCTCTCCCTTCGTGTTTCTTTATTTCATCCATTCACTTTTCTTCTCATCATCCAAAGTTAGTCTTTTTTGGTATACCAGACACTGTCTCATTTTGATGCATTTCTTTTTGACCTTAGTACTTAGTATAGAATTTTATATCATACAGAGTGTTTAAAGAATGAAATGGTAATTGAATGGAATTTAAGGAAATTAGTTATACCTTGCAATTACTTTAAAGAAAATTTTTATTTTTATTTAAAATACCTTGGAGTTCATATTTTTTAAATTTTTCTCTGCCTACCCACATCTCTATGAATATATAACCTGATAAGGATCTAGATTTCCTAACTGAAAATTTCAGTCAGAACCATGTTATAGTGCTGTGAGTTTTGGAAGCTTGATGTTTCAAAGAAGCATGATGCAGAGAAGTTTTGTTAAAATCACTTTAGTCCAAAGCTAGTCCTTTGTGTAATTTGTCTGCAACTTTGATTATGATTCCTTTCTCAAAAAGATTATTTTAATGTTTAGAAAAGTTGGAGATCAATTTATGGTGTGACTCAATTTTTAGAATTATTTGCTTCTTGCAAAGTTTTTTTTTAATAGTCTTCTCTTTTTTCAGCAGAGAGAGATCATCATTGCCTGAATTTAGTTTTGTGACTACAAGAGCAAGACCTGTTCCTGTCCGGAGACGACTGTTAATGATAATATCATCCTATCATTTTGTTGCCCTTTATCAATTGAATAGATGTTTACATGTACTATAATTAGCATTTTATCTTTACAGTACACCCGAGTCCAGAAGTATCTGAATGTGTGTTCTGTGTGACCTTATTCATAAAGGTTTTTTCCCCTTACTTTATAGCCACTATTTTTTTAAACACCTTAAAGAAGGAACAAGGCCTCTTAGTTTCCTAATATGAGTACATTCAATCTCAGCCAAATTGAGAATTGTGTCTGGGAAATCTATAAAGCCATGATACTGTGTGTGTTCATTAGCATGAACAATTTATAATGAAGAAAATGAATTAAAAAGTTAAGCATAGTTTGGTTTTAATTTTTTCTTGGTTTTAAGATACATTTCTGAGATTACAAGAGTCACTTAAAATAATTTTGAACAAATGAGATATTTTTACACACTGTAATGCTTGCCCATTTCTTAATGAATATACTTCATTGCCAGCACCACTTACCCAAATATTATTTTTTTTAATTCTTAGCTCTTCAAAACAAGGAGAATAATTTTCTTTTTGAGTAATAAATGATGATCTGTGGATTGAAAGAGATCTATTAAATGTCCAGTTTACACAGCTTTTCCTGTTTTCTTCACTTGTAATCAAACATCAAAAGATGATCAAAGATGAGCAAGGGGAAATAGTATAATGTGTCTAACATTGTTAAAGACTATATAGTTTCAGCTGCTTTAAAAAGTACATAGTGCTTGGTTCAGTAGCACATATACTAAAATTGGAATGATACAGAGAAGATTAGCATGGCCCATGCTCAAGGATAACACAAATTCGTGAAGCGTTCCATATTTTTAAAAATGTGTATACAAATTATTTATAAACAATGGCTTAGAATTACCAAGACTATGATTAAATCTCATGTACACTCAATATTTTTTAAAAAATTTTCTCAGTATTCCTTCATAGATTCTTAGGCATTTGAGCACTCAAGTCTTTATTAGAAAAGTGAAGTTACACTGATTCTATTCACCATTTTTAAGTTCATCCAGACATACTTTTTTTGTGTGCAAAGCTGACTATTCTACATTATTTTCCCCTTGAATATGCATCGTGATTGTCTTATAAAAAATGAAGGGAATGTAATAAACATATAATATTATCTGTTTTGATCCACATTGGTTACATAGGCATGGTTAAGGGAAAAGTCATATTGTGGAAAAGTCTTCTGATAGTTATTAACAAGGCATTTGTTTTCTTAAACTTGACTTTTTTGAGGGGGCCGGGGGCATTCGCATTTACAAACTAGCAGGTAGCTAGCTACCGGAAATTCAAAAACATTTTCCCGGATTAGTTTGGTACTTTTGATTTTCAAGGAAGGACTCTCTGCCCCTAAAGTAGTAGTTCAGCTGCTAGATTAGAACCCAAAGAACATCTTCTGAAGAGACCCTACTTGCTCTTAAGTTTTGTTTTTTTAATGGATGTGGACCATTTACTACCACCTTCAACTTTGTCATGGTTTTTCCCTTTGCTTTTAAATTAAAGCAAATTGAATATGCCAGTGGGAATCAAAAGTCAAGATGATTTGATTCTCATTAAGATCATTGTGTTTTTTGAAAATTGCTGTGAGATCCAGTTGGTCAGTTATGTATTTAAATCCTCATATGTTGATTAAAGATAGGTTCTCATTTTTTAAATTTTCTTAAATAGGATTCTCATGGAGCTATGTGTAGATAACTGTACAGAATCACTTTTATGTAATGAATGAAGTGGTTTACCTCTGCATGATTGCATTATGGAAGCCTTTTATATATCTTTATATTTTTCAATATACTTAGATTTTACACTATTAGCCACTCTAGTCATGCTATATTTGTTTTTTTAATAGAGTTTATAAATATTTATGCTCAAAGTACAGATCAACTGAATATTTTTGGTCTTGTTTACAAGATAATACTTTAAAGTGATACAGGCCCCTCAAGTGTCTTAGGAAAAAGTCGTTGGTGCTACAAAACCTTTCATTAATCATTTTGAACCTGTTGTCTAGACTTTGCTAGGCTTTAATCTGTGATTGCTTATGATTTATTCTAATCTAGCAGCATAATTATAAAAGTGGTTCACGCTGAGTCAAGTAAAGAGCCCAGCCTATTTGAAACACCTCATAAGTTAAGGAAATGGTACAGAATGACTGTACACTTATTTGTGCCCAGCTTCCCCTAAAAGATTATTTTGATAAGAAGGTTATTAATTTGACTAAAATTTTAAAAAATGTATTCAGCATGGCTGTTTTCTCATATGTCAGTTGGAAAACTTCTCTAGTACTAAAATATTATGTAATCTTACTCTGCTTCAAGTTGCCTTCTTTCACTCAACAGTAGGCAGAGTAATTCTTGACTATTTGCAGAATACTTGATGAGTTATTAAGAGATGTATTATTACATTGTACAAGTTTTGCATTGATGTGTAGAGTTTTTGTTTTGTCCCCAAATTTTATTCCAGCACCTTAGTGAATGTTCTTAAGATACTATTGTTAAGTATCAGCAAAGCATTCATATATGTTTACTTTTGATTCTCAGAATCCTGAACTTGTTTTGAGTGGTACTACTTCAGAACATACTGTCTGGCACAAGATTTCCTTTAACAAGTGGTTTGTTTTAACTTAGTTTCTGTGGACTGCTGAATCTAAAATCACCAAAGGAGTTTTTTCTTGTCTGAAGACTGGATTGTTCCAGTGTTTAATACCTGTGCCCATAAGTATCCCATTTCATGAATGTGTGTTGGCATGGGGAAAAATATTCCCTGCTCTTTGAGTGGAGCGAAAGTAATTGGTTAAGCTGTAGCAGCTTTTTGTTTATTTTTAAAGTGATAATAAAACTTGAACTTAAAAAAGGCAAAACTTGAACTAGAAACTACTCTTGTATGCTTAGAATGTTTATAGTATTACATGGTTTATGTGGGGTTGTCAACATTTTTATTATTTATAGTTGAATTATGTTTTGTTTGTTAAATATCCATAATGTTTATTATTTTTATATTTCAAAAATTTTAAAATAAAATAGTCTTACTAAAAACAGTTGTTAACGTTTAGAATTGTCCTACATCTTGCATCAGCTATATTATTATGAACTAGAAAGATATGTACCCGATGGGCATTAACAGTTGAGAATTCTGAAAATTGTCTGTACAAAGAAATGGCTCCACATTTTCTCTTGCTTCTTCACCCTCATTCTTATTTTTTTAATTTAATTTTGGTTCTGGTGTGTTGATAGCTTAATAACTCCTCTCACATATGCATACATAAATTTTCATTACCCTTTTCCTCTCTAGTTTCTGCCTCTTCACTGGTGGAAGTTTTCTCTATTCATTTATGGCCAACAATTTAGGAGTGATAAGTATAGAAATACTATTATGATGTCAAAGGAGGAATTCCATGGATTTCTAAAAGTGAAGTATCAATCCCCGAGGCCATTGAAAGCTTTCAAATTTCTCTAACTGAATTTTCACCTGAAGTTTTTTCCCTTCTGATCTGATTTGGCCTACTTTCCCAGCATTTAGCATGTTCATTTCATATTTAATTTTATCAAATGGATTTTATAAAAACTCTGCAAAAATGCATTTTCATCTCACTGTTTCAATAAAAAAATCTAAAGAGATAACGGTTGTGAAATGGAGAACTTTTGTTAATCTTGGTAAAATTATTTTAACAATATAGTCATTTTATATGTACACATATATTTGCAGATGTATGTGTATATATTCATGCCTTTAGAGTATTTGAAGATTGTGTTAGCCTTCATTTAAACCCAAATATATTTTTTTCACAAAGAACAAAACTTGTCCTTTTTAGTTCTTTTAAAAGATCGTATGTAGTATGTGTCATTGTAGAGAAGCTAGAAATGTTAAAAGGCCAAGATGTAGTATAATAGCCTTTCATCTATAAATGATCACTAGACATTTTTAAAATGTGACTATACAGTTTATTTTGTAGCCTATTGCAGAGTTAATACCATCTTTAAGAGTCCATCATTTGTAGATGAATCATGTAATGAATCAATTCTTAGTTTGGGTAGATAGGCCTTTCCATTCCTTGAATGTATGAATATATCCTTGAAAATCTGTACCTTTGATTATTTGTGATATATCCTCAGAATTGCTTAGTCAGAGCATACTGATTTTTAAAACTTGATAAATTTTGCATTTTATCATTTACAAAGCTGATAATACATGCAAATATCTAGTTAGGTACTTATCATAATTTAACTTTGAAAATAGCATAAGTTGAGTTTGCACATTTTAGAACTCAATTGAATTTATTCCATGTTTATATTATGGCAAATCATATTATGCTTATTAGTAAAATAATTAAGCTGTGATATAGTATTGAAACTGTTACTGATGTTTTCCACAACATATAGTCTCCAGGATTTTGTGAACCACAGCAGTCCTTTCTTGGAACTACATATTTTTAAATAATTTTTTATGACATTTTTATTTTTAAGAAAATGTTTTTGGAGTAGTCTATGTTGAAGGTATGGCATATCTTTATTAAGATAAAATAGTGGGAGTATCAGGTTTGTAATTCCCATTTCTAATACCATATTATAAGAATTTGGTCACCAATTAAGAATTCATAACCAGGAAATCTCTATACTTTAATCTTCAAACTGCTTTTTTTTTCCTGAAAAATATTTGTGTTTTCTTCATACTGGTGCACATAAATATGAAATGGAGTATAAAAGACAATCAGACAATGGGAAGATAATTGTTCCACCTAGTTTTCCTTTTTTTTTTTTTTCTTTCATTAAAAAAGGTTTTGAAAAGAAAATCCACCCTATTGGAAAGAAAAATTTCTTGCAAACCATATTTTTCTTTTTTTTTTTTATATCTTCTTTTTAGATATACATGACAGTAGAGTGCATTTTGGTATATTATACATACATGGAGCATAACATACTAATTAGAATCCTATTCTTGTGGTCATACATGATGCGGAATTAACCTGATAGTGTATTCAAATACAAGGATAGGAAAATAATATCCAGCAAACTATATTTTTCAAGCTGTCCTTGTGATAGTAATGCTTTTATCTAAATGGGAATGGGCACATTTTAGATATAATATACAATATATGAAATGAATTCCAGTATTTGAGGGTATACAGTGATAATAACAGCATTTTCTTCAGTTCACAGTTTGATTCACTTTTTATAAGTCTAACCTGATATTAAAGTGTCACACAGTATTATATTTTATATTCAGTGCTCTGAGAACCATGATTCTTACAGTATACAGTGTGTTTGAGGATTTTTTTTTTATTTTAGGACATGGAGTTAATGAGATCAACTGATACTTCTGATTTCAGGGAGATAATGTACAGATCACACACACAAAAAGTAAGCCTTTCAAGTATCTGATATTCTTGAAGCATTTTTGATATTAAAATGCTTTTATTTATCACAAAGATGTCATTTAGTTTTTCAGTGTGTCTGGAAATGCAGGTAGATATTTGTAGTGTCTGAGACATTACCAAACCTAATTTTTGAAAAATGATATTAGAAGTGTCTAGAAGTAATACTTAGAAATTATAAGAAGTATTTGCAGTTTGGGAGTTAGAAAACTGTCAAAAGTAGGCTAGTGGGTAATGTGCCAATTTTACACTGTACTTTCTTACCAACTTAATATTTAGTTAATAAACTAAGGAATGATAGGTCAATTTCTGGCATTTGGCAATGGTTATGTCTGAAGTAATTTAATAAAAACCAAAAAGGTAATTTTTGACAAAAATATTCTTTGATTATTTCCTTATTAATTGTGGCAGTCCTCAAACCATATTCATAGCATCTAAATGAATTAAAACTACATATACTAAACATTTTATAGAAACTTACCCATTTTTTGTTAACCTAAAGAGGTCTTTTTGTCAAGATGTTCACTGGAGAGAACCTCCAACTTAAAAGTGCTTACAAAAGAACAGCTTTCTAAGGTGCCAAGGATGAGAGGAAGTGATTGATTGTGTTGGTTCTATTTAGATTGTGAAGGTTCTATTTAGATTGAAGGCTAACTGGAAGTAAGTAGCACAATTTGTTCTTTTTTTTTTTTCCCAATTGATAAACTTTATTGACCAACAGGAGACATGAAAACTTCATAGAAAAAGGTGCATTCAAGAGCTTATCTTTAGGATCTCCTGTTCATGGGGAAGCACTCAAGGGAGAGGTGATCAGCAATCTAAGTTCCAAGGTACTATTGTTTTGAGACAGGGTCTCATTCGTTGCTCTCTCAAATGGTGAGCTAAAGTGATTTTCTTGCCTCAGAAACTAGAACTACAGGCAAGCACCACTGTGCCCAGCTCCAAGTTGCCTTTTTATCTTCCCAGCTACAAGAGCACTTCAACACAAGTTATTTTGTCACACAAAGGTATAAACCATATTGTCAAGGTTCAGTGTTCTCTAAGAATTTTGCTTATGCTTAAACATAACTTTCTTGTCACTGCTTTTGCCAGTTGGACCTCGGAACTTTCCAAATTTGTACTTTTTGGGCTGCCTTGTGAGCAATGTCCTACCATAACATCCTTCCAGATTCTGTGCTGAACAAGGGTTGAGCAGTTAACCAGAGCAGCTGGTATGCACTAGTGTTCTCTTTCAGGTTCCATTCAATAGAAGAGATACACAGCTGTTTTTATTATATTTTGTTATTGGGCTCCTCTCTTCACCCTCAGACTATACTTGATTGTTATTTTTAAAAAGTGAGAGATGGTTAGTCTCGGCATCATTAAGGAAATTGAATTTGTAATTGAAAAACTCCCTTCCCTCCCTGCAAAAAAGTTTATATCCAGATTGTTTAACTGGAGAATTCTACCAAAGACTTGAAGAAAAATTAACAATTCTATACAATCTCAGAAAAAAATAGAAGATGAATGAATGAATACTACACAGTTCATTATATGAATCTTATACTGAAATCAAAACGAGACAGTAAAAGGTGCAAAGCTGGTTTAATATTTAATCAACCACCATATTAACAGGCTAAAGAAGAAGAATCATTCCAATCAAAGAAAAAATGTTGGACAAAATTTAGTATCCATGATTTGAAAAAAAATGGGAATAGCAGATAAATCCTTTAACTTCAAAAAGAACACACAAAACTGTAGCTAATATTCTGCTTAATGATGAATGACTATTTACCCCAAGACTAAAAACAAAGGAAAGATGTCTGCTCTCAGCTGGTTAATTTAGCATAGTGCTAAAAATTCTAGCTAATGCAATAAGGAAAAGAAAAACCACAGAGATTGGAAAGGAAGAATTAAAACTTTCCCTATTTAGAGCTAACATCATCTGTTTACAAAATCCTAGATAGCAAATGAGTTTAGTAAGATTCCAAGATAAAAAGTAAACACTAAAATCAATTGTGTTTTTATGTACTAGCAATAAACATAAGACAAAATTACAATCAAAAAAATTGATATAGGTATAAATATAATGAGCCACGTATGACTTGTAGAAACTATAAATTGCTGATGAAAGAAATTAAAAAATAAATAAATGGAAAGATGTGTTATTATGGATTGAAGACTCAACATTTTGTCCCCAAAACGTACAAGTCTAACAAAATACCTAATGGAAACTCCACATGGTTTTCTGTAGACACAAGTGGAAAGGCAAAAGAATTAGAATAGCAGCTAAAACAAAAAGAAAGTAGGAGGGATCAATACGTTAAATTTCAAAACAGATTATAATCAAGAGTGTTTTCTTTGTTGATAGAGGAATAGATGCACAGGTATACAACAACACAGAGCCCAGAAATGAACATATAAATTCCTAGCTGACTTTTATTCAGTTTTTTAAAATTTGTGCTAATTAGTTATACATGACAGTACAATGCATTTTAACGCATCACAAATGGAGTATAACTTCTCATTCTCCAGCTGACTTGATGAGGGTACAAAAATAACCAAAAGAAGAGCCTCTTCAACAAATGGTGCTGGAGTAATTGGGCATCCTAAGCGAAAAACAAAATAGACCAAAGTCTCACCTTATTCAACAATTAAAATGAATCATTTAAAACTATAAAACTTTTAGAGAAAAAGAAAACTCTTTGGTATCTCGAGATAAGCAACAAATTCTTAAGACTTGAGACCAAAGCATGATTCATAAAAGCATGATAAAATGAATTTAATCAAAATTAGGGAAAAACCTTTGTTCAATTAAAGAAACTGTTTAAAAAGTAGTTACAGAATTGGACATTATATTTTCAAGCCACATATCTAGTATATGTTAAAATACTAGTATCTAGAATATATAAATAAAACAGAGCAACCGATCTAAGTAGAACATGCATACAAGACATAAAGAGATCTTTCACTAAAGAATATATACAAATGGAAAATAAGCAAGTAAAAAGATGTTCAACATCATTAGTATTAAGGAAATAGAAGTTGAGACCACAATAAGAGTTTCTACACACCCATCAGAACGACTAAAGGAAAAATAGTGGCAATACCAAATGCTGACAAGGATGCAGGGAAACTAGATTTCTTGTGAAAATGTTATATACATCTATTCTGGAAAACAGTATGCCTAGATCTTAAACTAAACATGCAACTGGCGTATGAATCAGAACTTGCACTCCTGGGCATTTACTTATTTCTATATACAATTGTTCATTGGAGCTTTATTTATAGTAGTAAAACACTGAAGATAATCTTTTAGTGGGTGAATGTTTAAACCAGTTTATCCATTCATGAAATAATAATCTTCAGTAAAAATAAACAAACCACTGATACTCTGGAAGAAACTCCAGAAATAATAATGAGTGAAAAAAACCCCTATCTCAAATGGTTCTTGTGCAATTGCATTCATATAACATCCTTGAAATGCCAAAATTATAGAAGTGATAATTTAGGGGGTTATGGAGGTGATAGAGAATGGAGGGAAGAAGGCATGATTATGAAAGAGTAATGAGATTTTTATGAGGATGGAGGTATTCTGTGTCTTGACTGTTACCACTGACAATATTCTGGATGTGGTAATGGTACTACAGTTTTGCAAGATGATACCATCAGAGGGAACTTGGTAAAGGGAACATGGGATATCTATTGTATCTTATAACCACATGTGAATTTAAAATGATCTCAAAATTAGTTTAATTTAGAAAAACAGAAATCAAAAAGTACACAAAGCCAGAATGACATCTAAGTAGTTACAGTGGAGATATAGTATTGCCTTGGAAGGAAGTGTACTCCCTGAAAAGAATGTGGTCTTGAGAGTAAGAATTTCAAATATATACAAGGAATAAACTGAGTTTGCATACCTGAGAATTTCTGAAGTTACCATAGACTCATTTATTCCACTGGTTACCCTATAGCTATGGCCAGTAAATGAAACAGTCCCACAAACCTGCTGCCTAAAAAAGACCTCAGGAGATCCAACATGGCGGCGGGCGCGGAGAGATCAAGTCTTTGACCTCTTTAGCTGTGCGGGCATAGGGAGTCATAAACCGTCTAAATGCTGTTTGCTCAGGATCACTAGGCAATGCTGAGCTGACGTGGATCTGGGGCGAACAGTCTGGGCCTCTCAGAACACACACCGAGCCCAGATCAGCTGAATTCAAGCTCCCGTTCGTCTGCATCTCGCAGACAAACCACTGTGACTCAGCACTAAACGATCCCACTGAAACAACTGGTTGGCCCTTCTGAACCTGCAGAGGTTAATACCAACCAAGCCTTCATAGATAGTGGCCACATGATTGAGACGGGGCTTGGGAGAGCCGGTCAGGACCCACCAGTTGCATTGGTCACCCGGCAAAGGGAACGAACTTTCGCCATTTGCATGGGATACCACCACGGCAGAGAACTGACGTCACCAGAATGTGGCGGAGGAGATAACTTCATTGAAACTGGCGGCGACAGCATCAAATAAATTTATAGGAGTAAACAGTAACTCAGCAGTCAAACAGAACAAGAAATAACATGAGCAGCATGAAAAAGCAAGGAAGAAAAGGAGTACAAACAATGCAGGACAGCCTAAATATTCAGGAGGACCTAGAGGCATCAGATAAATGGCCAAATAAAGAACTCAAGGAATACCTTAGATAGATGGAATGGAATCTTAAAGAGGATATGAGACAGCAAATTCAAACAGTGAAAGAACACATTGAAAATGAATTACATAAACAGATAAAAGAAGCAAATAAGCATCTTTATCAGGAGATAGAGATTATAAAAAAAATCAATAATCCTAGAAATGAAGGAAGCTATAAACCAAATTAAAAACTCAAATGAGAGTATCACAGAGTGGAGCAAGTAAAAGCCAGAACGTCAGATAATGAAGAAAAAATATATCATCTTGAAAAGAGTCTAGCCAACTCAGAAAGGCTGGTAAAAAAATCACGAGAAAAACATCCAAGAGATATGGGATAACATAAAAAAACCAAACTTAAGAGTCATCGGGTAGAGGAAGGTATAGAGGTTCAAACCAAGGGAATGTGAAACCTGCTGAATGAAATAATTATAGAAAACTTTCCAGAAATAAAAAAGAAAACAGATATACAAATTGTCGATGCACACAGGACACAGAGCATACAAAATCACAGTAGACCAACTCCAAGACACATTGTTATGAAGATATCCAATATACAGAACAAAGAGAAAAT
>NW_025999943.1:6586466-6601660 GCF_001458135.2 Marmota marmota marmota
GTTATACAAAATTACATATAAGAGGTTGTGAGGGGAATGGGAAAATAAAACAAGGAGAGAAATGAATTACAGTAGATGGGGTAGAGAGAGAAGACCGGAGGGGAGGGGAGGGGGGATAGTAGAGGATAGGAAAGGTAGCAGAATACAACAGTTACTAATATGGCATTATGTAAAAATGTGGATGTGTAACCGATGTGATTCTGCAATCTGTATTTGGGGTAAAAATGGGAGTTCATAACCCACTTGAATCTAATGTATGAAATATGATATGTCAAGAGCTTTGTAAAGTTTTGAACAACCAATTAAAAAAATAAAAAATAAAAAAGACCTCAGACTGGAAAATGGCAAATGGGGGTGTAAAGCAAATTAACATGACCTAAAATGATGTAAGGAAAGACTTTTCATAACAAGTTCAGTTGAGATGTGAAAGTTGAGCTAGAGTTTAGTATGAGGGAATTGTATGCTTGATGGATAATTTGTGCAAAAGTAAAGAGGGATCAAATGTGATGTGTTTGGAGCACTGAGAGAAGGCCAGTATGGCTGTAGTGTGGAGACATAAAGCTTGAGATGTATTCGTATGGAAATCTTAATCTATGGGTTAGGATGAGAGTCTCTGGAGATCAAGTATAGAGTTTGAAACTCTGTTTAATCTAGTGTAAGCCTATTTTGGAAAGGAAAATTAGAAGGGGCAGCCAAAGAAGTAGGAGGAAGAGCAGGAAAGGGGAGTTTACAGGACAAAGTCAACAACAAAAAAAATATTTTGGAATGAGAATGATAAACAGTGTCAACTGTTGCAAGGTAAGTAAGATAAGATGAAATGTCAAAAATATCCACTAGATTTTAGGATAAGAAATTGATTTTAGTTGTTATTTATGTTTTGCTTTTTTTAATATTTATTTTTTTTAGTTTTCGGTGGACACATCTTTGTTTGTTTGTGATGCTGAGGATCTAACCTGGGCTGCACGCATACCAGGCTAATGTTTGAGCCACATCCCTAGCTCTCGCTTGTTTGTTTTTAAAATGATGGCTATGGGGGCCAAAAGAAGTTAAGGTTATAGAGACAGAATATAGGCAAGGTGTTTTATTTTGGGGGGATTTTTTTCCCCTCATTTTTTTTATTGGTGCATTATAGTTGTAATATAGATGGGATTTGTTGTTGCATATTTGTACTTGCACACAATATAACAATACAAATTGGCCAATATTACTCTTTAGCATTTTACCCACCCTTTCCCCTCCCCTTGGTCTCTTTTTTTTTACTGATTTCCCCTTGATTTGTTTTCCATTTTCTTTCTAGCTTTTGCTTGTGAGAGAAAACATATGACCCTTACCTTCTGAGTTTGACTTATTTTGCTTAACATGGTGGTATTTAATTTCATCCATTTTCCTGCAAATGCCATTTTTCTTTATGATTGAATAAAACTCCATTGTGTATATATGCCACATTTTCTTTATCCGTTCTCCTGTTGGTGGACACCTAGGCTTGTTCCATAGTTGGCTATTGAGAATTGTTCTGCTATAAACATGGGCATATTGTCACTGTAGTAAGATGCCTTTAATTATTTTTTTAAAAAGTTTTTTAATTGAAGATAGACACAATACTTTTACTTAATTTATTTATTTTTATGTGGTGCGGAGGATTGAACCCACCGCCTCACACGTGCTAAGCAGGCACTCTTCCACTGAGCTACAGCCTCAGCCCCAGCTACCCTAAAGAATTAATTACCCTTAATTCTTTTTTTAATATCTATTTTTATGTTTATTTTATTTTTATGTAGTGCTGAGGATCAAACCCAGGGCCTTGCACTCGCTAGGCGAGCGCTCACCGCTGAGCTACAACCACAGCCCTACCCTTAATTCTTTAGGGTAAATATGGAGAAGTAGTATAGCTGGGTCATATGGTGGTTCCATGGCAGTTATACTAATTTACAGTTCCACCAATGGTGTAAAACTGTTTCTTTTTCTCCACTTTCTCTTCAGCATTTTTGATGACTGCCGTTCTGATTGGTGTGAGACGAAATCTCAGTGTAGTTTTGATTTGCATTTCCCTGATTGCTAATGATGTTGAACACTTTTTTATGTATTTGTTGACCATTGTATTTCTTATTTTAAGAAATATCTTTAGTTGATTTGCCTATTTATTTATTTATTTATTTTTTGGTGTAAAGTTTTTGAGCTCTTTACATATTTTAGCTAATAATCTTCTAGGATATTAATCCTATCCTAGAAGAGATGGTAGCAAAGATTTTCTCCCATTCTGTGTGTTCTTTCTTCACATTACTAATTGTTTCCTTTTCTGTGTGGAAGCTTTTTAATCTGATGCAGTCCCACTTATTAATTCTTGGCATTATTTCCTGAGCTTTAGGGGTCCTATTAAGAAAGTCATTGCTGTGCCTAAAAGCTGGAGTGTTGATCCTTCTAGGAGTTGCATAGTTTCTGATCTAATTCCTAGTTCTTTGATCCATTTTGAGTTTATTGTGTGTATGTGTGTGTGTGTGTGTGTGTGTATGTGTGTGTGTGTGTGTGTGCGCGCCAGATGAGAGAAACTAAGGGTCTAGTCTCATTCTTCTACATATAGATAACCAGTTGTCCCAGCACATTTGTTCAAAAGACTGTCTTTCCTCCAATGTATGTTTTTGGCACCTTTGTCAAGGATCAGATTACTGTATTTGTTTGGGTTTGTCTCTGCATCTTATTTTCTGTACCATTGGTCTGTATGTCTGTTTTTATGCCAGTACCATGCAGTTTTTGTTACTATAGCTCTGTAGTATAATATGAAGTCAGATATTGTGATGCCTCCAGAATTGCTTTTTTGGCTTAAAATTGCTTTGGCTATTCTGGGTCTCTTATTCTTTCAAATGAATTTTAGGACTATATTTTCTCATTCCGTGAAGAATGTCATTGGTATTTTGATGGGGATTGCATTGAATTTGTATATTGCTTTTTGTAGTATAGCCATTTTAACAATATTAATTCTGCCTATCCATGAACATGGGAAGTGTTTACATCATCTGAGGTATTCTTCAGTTTATTTCTTTAATGTTCTATAGTTTTTATTGTAGAGGTCTTTCACTTCCTAGGTTAGATTTGTTCTTAGGTATGTATGTATGTATGTATGTATGTATTGAGGCTGTTGTGAATGGGATTATTTTCCTGATTTCTATTTCAGCAGATTCATTGTTGATATATAGGAAAGTTATTGTTTGATTTTTGTATGTTGATTTTGTAACTTGCTACTTTGCCAAATTTGTTTATTGGCTTTAGCAGTCTTTTGATGGAGTTTTTTTAAAATCTTTTAGATATAGGATTATATTACCTGAAAACAGTGATGATTTGACTTCTTCCTTTCCTATTTTTATCCCTTTTATTTCCTATGTTTGAGAAGGTTTTTAAGGGTAGTAGAGAGAGAGGGTAGTAGTTTGCAAGTCAGGTAGGGTAAAGAGAGACCAGCCTTAATCATGTTTGTGTCTCCCATCTGAAATGTGTGCCATTATGAGGAGTGGACAATATTTATAGTTTAAAGTACCCAAAAAGATGGATGAGAAAAGGCTCATAGTACAATTAGTGGGTTTGCCCTTAGATAGGACTGAAGACACATCTTCCATTGTAACTAGAGGCAAGACAAGGAAAAACATTTCCTTCTATTTTTAATTTTGACAATTGAAGCAAGACAATTCATCAGAGTGTTTCAGTTTTCCATTCAAGTAGTGAGAATATAATTTGCTGCATAATCTTCATCTGCATAAGTCCTGAATATCACCTACCTTTTACCATTTTTCCAAGTTTTACTTGGGAATTCCCTAGAATATCTAGTTTCAAGGATGCCCCTAACATTCTTCTTTCCAATCTCATCAGGATCCTTCTTTTGGCCTTTCTGGCCAATCATAGTTGCCTCAGTATGAACACTGCTTTACTGGGTACACCCAGTCCTTCTAGTGTCTACGTTCCTTCCTAGCCTACATTTTCTGTTCACCAAAGCTGTACTGTAATCTTAGGAGTTAATGACCTATCCCCAGCTCTGTGAATCTTTGTTTCTTGTTTCTGGGATCCAATTGATAGCATCTGTTCAGAATCTGTCTTTTCAACACAACTCTATTTTCTGCCTAAACTTCTGAAGCTCATGGGTAGACAAACATCTTGCTGTCACTTCCATAATTTTCCTTTTCTGCTCTATTCCATTCTCTTTTCTACTATCTTATTTAGGAAAAACATTTCTCATGAATACTAATTTATGCAAATAATTATTCAGAGGAGTGGCAAAGGAGCATGAAGAGATCAGAACGTAAAGTGTTTTAAAAAACAGAAGAAACTAGATTAGGAGTCTGGAAAGAAGGTTCAGAGCATGGCTAAATGTTTGAACTTTATCTTGAAGTATTGGGAAATCATTGAAAGGTTAGAAGGAGAAAGGGAATGGAATGGCAGAAGGATAGGAATAAGAGTGAGGAAGTATGGACTGATTATATTTTCAGGTTTTAACAATCATTGTGATGATAAAGAGTATGAATTGGTAGCAGGGAGGACATTGGGTATTTTAAAAGTGCTAGGTCTTTGTGATGAACAATCAAGTTGATGGACATGTAATAGATATCCTGAAATCAGGGTTAGGAAAGGATTTGTAGAATAAGAGGATGAGTTGAATTTATTTCTGAAATGTTGATCTTCATGGCCTTTTGGAATATCAAAGTGAAAATATCCTTCAGGTAGATGTGTGCTTTCTGAAGCCCGGGGAGATGTCTAGGCTGCAGATATAGATCTGGGAACTATATGTATAGATGAGATTCCACACTAAGCACATGTAGCTTGCAAAGAGCAAAAGCCAAGGATGGAATCCAGATGAATTCTCATATTTACAAGGGCTGGAGGAGGATGTGGTTAAGAATTGCAAATAATCATCCAAACGTTGTGCCAGACCAACTGCAATCTACAGATCCCTCAACTCACCTCTATTCTTTGGCTGTATATCCTTGAACAAAGGCAGTTAAGTAGAGTAGCCCACAATTAAAAAATAAATGGGTCAATGGTCTTGACTTACTTAGTGAGTGCCAACAAAGGTGTAAACAGTTCAAGGAAAGAGAGAAACAGAGGGGAACATATTGCTCTTCTTATTTGAAAATCTTTTTTAAAATTTTTTTTTAGTTGTAGATGGACTCAATACCTTTATTTAATTTATTTATTTATTTTATGTGATGCTGGGAATCAAACCCAGTGCCTCACACATGCTAGGCAAGCACTCTACAATTGAGCCACAGCTCCAGCCCCTTGAAAATCTTTATTATGAGTTTGTTTGAAAAAGGAAAAGATTCATCAGGTCTGTCTGGAAATGCATTTATTGAAAGAAATGAATTATGATTCGAAAGGAAATTTTGAACCCCCAAATAGTTGAGTCAATAGAAGTAAATATGGGCAGTCCTTGCATTACACTGTTGTGATTTTGTGAATTTTAGTTACCATAGTTTCCTTACTTAACACCAGCACTCCAATACCATGGTTCAAAAATTAGTTGCCACATAAATCAATTGTAATTAATTGTGTAAAGAACACTCTTCTCTGTAGCTCTTTAGTCCAAAAACCACTGTGTAAATAAGAGATGTGCATCAGCATCTGTGAACAATTTCATTTCTTCTTTCAGTCTGTCAGTGATTGGTTGTTGTGCATGTTTTATTCAGTTTATGCACATACAACAAAGCATGTATATGTGTTACTTTCTTGTCTCCCAGTGATAAATTCATGTAACATTTTACCTAAATGGATAATAAGTGTTATTTACAACAGCTTAGAAGTAATTGAGGGAGGTTGCTGCTTTCTCAAAATCTAAGAATAGAAGACAGCTGTCATAGAAAAGGGACCTATTCACAACTGGTACCTGGACTTCTAAGGGGACAAAACGTGGTTGTTCTGAAAGTGATAAAAGATGCTGGAAGGATACACACAAGAGCTGGAAGTAGGAGCATCTTTCCTCCCTTTCTTCCCTGTCCCACCTTAAGATCTCCCAATAGTGCTTTCCATTGGCAGAAGTTAATTGGAAGCTAGCTGTCAAGTTAGTCTGGGAAATATAGTTTGCAGACACCTACTGGGTGTGAGAGATACTAGATAAATAACTGCTTTGGCTGCCATCATCATTTCTCTCAGTGATTGTTGCCAAAAGAGGATTGTTAATGCCTTGCTCTGGTACCCCTGTCTCCAAAGAGGGACATCTACAGTGCCGCTGTTGTGAGTCTACTACCCTTGTAAACCATGCAGTGATACAAATGAACACAACTAGCCCAAATATAAACCAGAGGTCAGTGGCAACTATTTTTTCTTGGTCCACAGAAATCAGACATCTTTTCTCAAAGTCCGTTATTGTTATTTGCTAATAGTTCATTTTATTTTTTATCCTCAAATGGCTAAACTTTGTGTGATTCCATGTCCAAGGCCTTTGCTTGTCTTCTTTTATCTATTTTCAGACTGTGGGGTTGCTTTCTCTTTACTCTTTTTCTCATTTGCCTGTCTATTTCTGGTAATGAGGTATCCTGGGTGTTGATTCTTTGAGAATATCTTTCAGTTTCTCTTCTCAAAGAAAAGGAGGCTAAGGAATCTGAGACTTTAATTTATTTCAACTTTCTCTGTTTCTTTCTCATACCCAGCTGGAAGAAACAAGTCCATCTCTTTGGAGAATTTTAAGCTCATGGTCTGAAAAGGAAAACAGTAGCTTACACTTACTTCTTAATATAACTCTTGTTTTCTTTTACAGATATTCTTTTATACATCAACATTGTGAATGATACAGATAACTATCTATAGCATTTGAGCAGTCTAAAAAATTCCACCATTATATTCTGAAATCCTCCCTGTTTCTTTTGTACTGGTGTGGTGGCAGTGCTGCTTCAGTGGAGGAATATCATTTTAATCTATACAGTGAAAATTTATAAAAATTAGTCAATAGCCAAGTTACAAACATAATATAGAAAATGAGTTTTGCTTATATTATAATTACCATGACTTATTTTTTTAGACATGACTTGGTTATGCTAAGAAGCTAAATGAAAGATATAAGTTACAAGAGCCAGTGCTTAGTTTTCATATTTTTGTAAACCATGTAAACCCTTGTAAACCATGCAGTGATATAAATGAACACAACTAGCCCAAATAGAAACCAGAAGTCAGTGGCAACTGTTTTTATTTGGTCCACAGAAATCAGACATCTTTTCTCAAGGTCTGTCATTGTTATTTGCTAATAGTTCATTTTATTTCTTATCCTCACTCAAATGGCTAAACTTTGTGTGATTCCATGTCCAAGGTCTTTGCTTGTCTTCTTTTGTCTATTTTCAGGCTGTTTTTTTTTTTTTTCTGTAATTTACTATTTTTTATGACACACTTTCAGAAGTATGTGACTTTGACTTAAAAATACATATGTATGTATTACATAACACAAAAAATATATTACACAGGGATATATCTATAATAACCTATAGCTGGTTAAAAGGAACGAATACTTCATATAAAGTATGATTTTTATTATATGTATGTATATATAAATATATTTATGATATAAATATAGTAAAGTATATGTTTACATATAATAACAACGTATTCATTTATGTATAAATTCATATAATGAACAAAAAGCATAAATACATATAATGAACAAAACTAGTGTTTTCCCTAAAGTATTCATTCCTATTAGCCAGCTGTAAAATTAAAGTGTTTTCTGGTGGAAGGAATCTTAGGTGATCTTGTAATGCCAGATTTGTGGGACCCCAATAGACCTCCAGGAGCCGAATCCGAGGCAATCACACAAGAGTCTTTATTGCAAGCTCGAGCCTGGACTCACAACTGTTCCTGTCGTCGCAGCGGTCCCAGGGAGTGAGCCTTTGTTCAGTGAGATTTTATAGGTTTTGGGGGGATACTCTATGCATCACAACGTCACACAGCAAATCATTCCATAATGGGGAAAATCAAACAACAACTCTTAACATTGATTAGCACATTCACTGGTGAGAACAAGTTGGGTAGGGGTGATTGGTTAGTGCAAGAGGGGGATGTCTTTGAACTGATTGGTTTAAGCCACGAGGAGTTTATGTGCTGAACCACATGGTTCCCTAACATGTTATCAACCACCGTAAACTACTGGGGGGTCATCTGGTATCCCAGGTATTTTTCTTGTCTTATGCTGATTGGTGGTTGCTAGGGGGTTGCTATGGGTCCTCACCTAGCCTAACAGAGTTGGGACACCTGGCACTACAGATCTCTCCTGTTATTTGCAGACAACAACTCAGCAGGGTGGGTATGTGCCTAGGTGTGCTCTGTGGGTTTTTCCAAGGACAAGGATCATGCCCCCTTCCTTAGGACAGGCCTTGAGGTAGAAGCTGCTGTTATTTATTTATTTTCAAAAATGGAGTTATATCAGTTTCTCAATCTGGTACTAATTAGCTCTGTCACCTAAGCAAGGTCATTAAAACACTCAGAATCTTACCTTGCTTATCTGCAATAAAAAGAAGAAACCAGATCAAGGTTGGCAAGCAGAATTCATCTTTATCAGCAACTCCTGAAAGCAGCCTGTTGAGTGCTGAGGATTCTAAAGCTGAGGTGGGGCTAAATGAGAAAGAACACCATGATCGGCTAGTGCTGTCTGGTATGGGGGCAGGAGGTAGAGAGGAGGTTACATGTGCCATATATTGTCTGTCTCCCTAGACTAGATTACCTCTAAGGTCACTTGTGCTGTGTTATCTAATTCAAATTATTTATCCTTTAAATTTACAAACATAAAATTAACTGGAAAAAAATCTTGGAAGTTTTCTGATCTAAGTATGGATTTTGGGAGTAGGAATGAAAAGGGGAGTTTTTTTCCAAAACTTTTTTGGAAGTATTGACTTTTTTTTTTTTGAAAGTGTAGAAAGCAAATGTTATTTTAAAGATAGAATAGAGATAGACTTCTCTGAAGAGAATGGGCCCCAGAACTGGGTGTCCAAAGAAGTGGAGGTGTCCTGCCCATTTTATACATTTTAGATTCCCTTTGTTCTCATGCTCTCTCCTCCCCCATTCTGCCTATGTGACTAGTGACCAAAAGGTGGGCCAAAAATGGAGTGATCTAAGGGCAGGAATAAAGTCACCCAGGGGTACAGGTAGGAAGGGAGCAGCCTGGGAGGTGTTCATTTATTAACAACCACTTGCAAGGGGGAAGATTCCCTGGAGGCAGGTAATCTTGACAAAAGGGTGGAAGAAGAGAGGGAAGGGCTCTGGAGGTATTAGCATTTTATTTCCTCTTGAATCAGCTCTATCTTCCTGAACCAAACATTCATTATCTACCTGACTGCTCTTTTGTCCCTTCCCACCATGCTTTAGCCCCTCTCCTCCCACCTCACCCCGCCCCAAAGGAAATCCTTACTGCTGTAGGAGCAAATGGATGATTAGGATTGCTGTTCTTGCTGTTTTGAGCTGAGAGGGGGCCATGTGGGGCAAGCAGTTTGGGTTTCTTTCTTAGAAATATTTTGGATCAGACAAGGGGTCATGGCAAAAGTCTGGTTTGAAAAGAACAGATTGTAAAGTCATTTGAGATGTGAGTGCTTCTATGAGAGAAACAAAAAGACACAAATACCGGAATAAGATTAATTTAAAATAAATGTTACAGCATCTGAAACATATAAATGAATATCAGTTATCTCTCACCAGGAAGTGCAAGAGCGAAGAAGTTGTATCCATAATAAGGTCAGGAGGATGTGGCCTGGATTTGGGACTGTAAACCTTTAAGGCTATTAGTTACATTGCCAGAGTTATCAGAAATGTAAACCTATCATTTAGTTTTTATAATGTCACAGATGTCCCCATAAGATGTAGTTAAGATAGCTAATGTCATCTGATTTTTGTAAAATATTTTTTATTGGCATAACCTCTATGTTTAGTAAAGATCTCTTTATTTTTGTCACATAGGACTAGATCATACTAGCAAGCAAAGATCAAGTCTATGTGTGTAGGAGGTTAGGAAGATTTGTAGGCCTTAAATTGACTAAAATAAAAAACAAAAACAAAACCCTTCTGACTCTGATAGTCTCTTTTGATAGTTATCTGGCACTCTCATCTAGAAATCTCTCTTTTGTAGCCTCCAATCTTACTTATCTTGGTGGGCCTAACACAAGTGTGTATCTTAAGTTACATTAAAAGAATTATTGTCTTTTTCTCTTTTTCTTTTAAAAGTCCAGATATGGCTGTACTTTGATTTTATATATATATATATATATTGCTTTTATAACAATTGACCTTGTACCTATCTATTGTTAAGAGTCGCTGAGTTCCTTCAGGGCGGTCACTTTTGGGAACTTGAGAGCAGCCTTTTAGCTCCTTTAGTGTCATCTGCCAGGGTGAGCCAGCATCTCCTTGACCATGTGGCTTCCCTTGGAAGCATCAGAGATATCTCCCTTCTCCAATATCCAATATCTCCTCTTTTTTTGCAACATATTCATTGGTTGCCTTTCTGTGTTCAGGGTCTCAGTGACCCCTCTGATTGGAAGGTCATGTGCCCCAGAGTCACAGAACCCTTAGAAAAGTCCCCTTGTTCCCTGGGTTCAAGCTGACTCAGAGAGAAAGAGCCAAATATTGGCTATTTTCTTCTTGGCCCTTTACTTCCTTAACTTTAGTCTCTAAGCTTTCGTCTTAAACATCCAACAAGCCAGTCTTAAAGTATGAGTACTGGGTTTTAACTTCAATGTCTACAACATTACATTTACTTAACCCCTCTATTTAATTGGGGTCTGGCATTTAGCCTTACATATTCTCTGTCTTACAGATGATGGCCTATTATCTTAAATTAACTCAGCTGTTATATTAGAAGTTGTACTTCTGTAATACAGCAGTTAAAGTTTACAAGGAAAATACAAAATTAAATTAACAAGAATAAAAACATATTGAGTTTTTATAATAGCTATGAACCAAGAAATATAATCCCAAATCTTTACTTTAAACCTTAGTTTATAGAACACTAGCTTGGTAAAATGTTCTTCTAAATCTTATATTTTAAAGACTTGTATACTTGGAAGATATGAATATATTTATTATACCAAGAAGCCAGTAGTAGCACTATAATTACACTGATGTTTTTATATTTACCAAGTTTAGCTTTTAAAGAAAAATTCAGACTCAGTAATGTAGTGTAACACTCTAAAATAAAAGTTGTTGTTTAACCAGAGTTGTACAAACTCTAATTCCTTTAAGACTAGTTTCTCTAAAGAATAAAACTTAACAGACACAAGAGATTATCTTGATAGATAAGAGCAGGTTAATATTTTAAGAAATCTTTGTTACTTTAACCATAGAGAATTAAGATTTTTTTATCAGTACATTAATATTAATCTTGAATAACTTTAACCAATTATGCTAATTATAAATAACCAATTTAGTCACACACACTTATTGAAATTTTCCCTCCACAAACCTTCTGTAACTTGCTTAGATTTTCTACAACTTTTTACTTTATCACATAAAAGACTTTCTCATCCAGAAACATTTCTTTTTTCTTCTGCTTTTCATATTAAAATATATTTCCTTACTTAGAACCTTCTTGTGCTCTTTCCTAGCTGTTGACCCTTTTTAAAATCACATTCTGAAACAACCCTTATGAAATGTCTAAATTTAGACAAATTACTCCACTTTAATAATATAGAATACTTTGTTTTTGCAGTACTTTAATTGAATCCCAACTGAAACCTCTTATACTCTTTGTATATAAATTATACCTGATAGAATCTTAACTCTCAGTAACCTTGTTTTAGTGAAGACATAGACACAAAACAATCTCAAATCTTTTTCCATTTACCAATTTATGAAAACACATTTAATGTTTAAATATATTGTGGAATTTAAGAAGTTAAGATACTTGATTTTATACTTAGCAGTTGATGTTTTAGCACTTTAACTTTGTAAATTAATCAGATGTCTCTAACACATACATAATCCCGTTGATGTTAAATCTAATTTACTCATTTTTAACTATAAAAAACAAGATATCAGACAAGTGTAGTTAACAGTACTAGCCATCTTTTCCTTGTTGAATAAAAATCCTGGAAACAATGGATATTATATTCAAGACAGTTTATAGAAACCAACACTCTATTAAATTATCTGACCACAGAGAAAAACTTGTGAGTTAGTAATTTTAAAGGCATCTTTATTTTCATCTGTTATCTAATTGAACCCCTTTTTAAAAGTCACATTAACTAAAAGGTATTTGTATCCATGTCTCATTTAAATTTTAATTTATGGTTGCTCATTGATCTATAAGTCTCCATGAATCCAAAGGCAGACCTGGTTTAGAGACACTATGTTCTCACACCAAATGTGCTCAGAGCCTGGATAGGACAGTGAGAAACAGCGTTGGCGGAACTCAACATGTCTGACCCACCAGGACAGGTGATTTGGAACTGCCTAGGCTGCGAATCCTCTTACCTGTGTCTTGTAAATGGTGACTTGCACTAATTGCATTTAATTAGCTGACAGGTACCCATTATTGTCCTTCAGAAAGAAAGAGAAAGATGCACCTCAGAAAGATGTGGGGTGTGTTTTGTGAAGGAGCTTACCTCAGCAACAATCTTGGTGGGACATCTAAATATGGTATCTGGGATAAGAATCAGAGCCAAGTCCCATATCCCTATGTGAAAATTGAACATCTGAGAAATGCTGAAGCAAGCATAGAAAGCAAGTTTTTTTTTTTTTAAATGAGTAGAACAGAGACAGACTTCACTGAATAGAAGGGGCCCCAGAGCTGGGTGTCCCTGGAAGTATCTTCAGATAATGTAAATTTATCTTCCTTGGTACTTTCATTCTATCATGAAATATTTACTAAGTGGTAACTTTAAAATTAACACAGTGCTGAGTGTTGAATATTTGCTGAATTGAATTGAAATAGGGAATTGAAAGGTGAGTAAGTTATAGTCCTTGCTCTTGTGGAGTTCATGGCCAGTGGGGAAGGAAGACGTGTGGGCAGGTAATTATAATACAACCTGTTAAATGTTACCATGCTTTGTGAAACCCAGAAAATGAAATGACTAACTTGTCTCAAGGAGTTTGCTGCAGATTCCTCAGAGGAGGTGACAGCTGAGCTGAGGGTTCAATAATGAATAAAAATGTGTTCTTGAGAGATAATTTAAACATTTTGACACTATTGAAAACAGAATGTCTACCTACAGTTTATTTATATTTTGGATGGTTATTTTGGTTAAGTTGGAACCTATAAAATGAAAGTATCAGTGTTAATGATTATTCTAATATTTGTTTGAGAAACTGTGGTCAGATGATGTGAGTCTGGAAATGTGAGTTGACTGCCTGGGACAGGAGATGAGACATTTCAAATGGAAACTTATATGTCCCCGGATGTTGACCTCAGGGGAGAGTTTTGAAGGAAAGTGACTGTACTATGCTGACCAAAAGTGGAATCTCAGAGGGAGAGAAGGAGGGTGTACTGGCTGAGACAGGGGTGCTAGAGGGCCCATTTTGGAATTCATGTGAGGCTTTGGAAAGGGGTCCAGAAGTCAGGAGTCTTTCAGGAGAGGACCTAGCTTCTCCAGGGATATAGAGATTGAAACAAAAATCTCATGCTGGATGTACCCAAAGGACTTAAGACCAGCATACTGTAGTGACTTGGCCACATCAATGTTTATAGCAGCTCAATTCACAATAGCTGAACTATGGAACCAGCTAGGTACCCTTCAACAGATAAATGGATAAAGAAAATGTAGTATATATACACAAAGGAATATTACTCAGACATAAAGAAGAATGAAATTATGGCATTTGCTGTAGATGGATGGAACTGGAGATTATCATGCTAAGTGAAATAAGCCAATCCCAAAAAACTAAAGACCGAATATACTCTCTGATATGTGGATGCTAACCCACAACAAGTGGTTGGGGAGGGAAGAATAGAAGCTCAGTGGATTAGACAAAGGGGAATGAAGGGAAGGGAGAGGGGATGGGAATAGGAAAGAAGAATGAATCAGACATAACTTTCCTAAGTTCATACATGAATACATGACCATCGTAACTCCACATCATGTACAACCACAAGAATGAGAAGTTATACTCCATGTATGTATATCAAAGTACAAATAAAAAATTAAAAAAAATAAATTTTATGCTGGAGAATGACAGAAAGTTGCCATGAGAGGGGCCTGCCAGAGTAAAAGTAGCATGAGGAGCCTGTCACCAGAAGAAAGGTCATATGGAAGCCACTGAGTGACAAGGCGACTGTGTGCTAGTCATTTGAAACACTGCTATTAATGTGTGTGATGAAATAATGAAAGGGAAAAAAAAGGAGAAAACAAAAAACCCTCCTTGTGTATAACACGTGGATTTCTGGGGAGAAGTAGGAAAAATCTCAGAACTGGGACCTTTTTGGAGGGAAGAGATCCACAATCAACTCCTTTTCCCCGGGGAGCTCTTAAAAGATATTGGGGACCAGGAGCAGTCACTGCTCTGATTTTGTCTCCATGTATTAGTTTCATCTATTCTAGCATTTCATAAAAATGGACTTATACAGCTTTTATTTGTACTGACTAATATTAAGTGGTTAATTATATTAAATGAAACTACCAATATGAATATGGACACATGATGATGGATATAATCCTAATTTGCTTATTAAAAAGTTATCATAGCCTATTAAGAAAGTAATACTATAATAATACATAAATTGTTTTGTTTGACATATTAATTGTGCTTTGAAACAATATCCCCAAACTTTATAGTTATTGTGTACTGTACCTTTATATTTCCACATATAACTAAATATATACATATAAAAATATTAATAAATTCTCTAACTCCAAATTATTATATGATTAATGTAAAAAAGGAATATAATTAGAATTTAGGTCCTTTTTTGTAAAATAACTAGATTATTCTCTTCCCAGATTAGTATATGTTTCCTTTTGTCGCTCTAATAATCTGTTAGCTTCAGTGCTTTTGGATATATTCTTAGATAATTTTTGAAAGGAGTCCTTGCTTTTTAAAAAATGTTGTTTCAATGCTGTGCTATTTGACAATGCTGTGTATTTGTGTGTGTGTGTGTGTGTGTGTGTGTTTAGATAGGTATGGCAGATATTGTTTGCTCTAACAACTGTTTTTATCTTTGCTTTTCTCAAATTCCAGGATAATAAAACCGGTAAATTTTCAAAAAAGAAAGAAAGAGAGGGAAGGAAGGAAGGAAGGAAGGAAGGAAGGAAGGA
>NW_025999943.1:6601671-6640662 GCF_001458135.2 Marmota marmota marmota
GGGAGGGAGGGAGGGAAGGAAAAGAATGGAAGGAGGGAGGAAGGAAAGGGAAGGGAAGGAAGGAGAGGGTTGGATGTAATTGCAAATCTCTTTGGCATAGACCTGGACATCGCTCAGAGGGTTTCGTTGCTCATGCTTTGAGTTCTATGTGTTGGCATGTCCAGTAGATAAGAGTTGCAGCTGAATTTTCTTCTAAAACTGTGTATATCTATTTTGGCAGCAGATGAGTCAGAGGGCAATGATTAGCTTATAGATCAGCCTGGATCATCTTTTGGCTAAGCAGTGAAGTATCTGTCCATATATTTCTCGGGAAAATCACAGTTACAAACTAGAAGCTCAATCAGTCTTCTGTCCTAAACACACACACACACACACACACACACACACACACACACAAACAAACAAACAAAAACCCCAGATGTGTTAGAGGAATAAAAACATGGCTCATATCCTGAATAAAAATGTAACTCATATTCTGAGTGATATAGCATGAGTGCTGTGTCTGCCAAATAAGGTTAAGATTTGTGGGTGGATGTATCTAGTTTTAGTCTGACACATTTTTTAGGAAGTCATTAAATAAATGATAATTTTCCAGTACAATTAATGAACTCCTTCAGCGGGTTGCATCAGAGTCCACAGTTAAAACCTCCACTTCTTTCTTTTCATATACAAAGGGGCAGGGCTAGGATACATAAAATTTCAATTTAACTACAGTTTTTTTTTTTTTGCTTACAGTTATGTGTGTAGTATATATATTTAATTTTGGCCATTTTTTTCCTTGCTGGTTTCTTTTCTTTTCTTTCTTTTTTTTGTATCCTAAAGGGAAAATTTATAGGGAATAGTGAGACTCCTTTACTATATAAAAAGCACTTTAGAAGACTGTTAAGGAGGATCTACTGATCATGTTCATTAAAATTTGCATTATATATATATATATATATATATATATATATATATCTCCAAAGACTCAGAAATGGCACTCATAGGTATATAAATATTCCATAGATATGAAAATATATTTGCAAAAACAAAGGAAATATACAAGAATATTTGTAATAGTCCCAAACTGAAAGAAACCCAAATGTTCATCAATGGTAGAACATTCTGTACACACTATGAACTATCATACAATGAAAAAGAAGAAACTATTGCTTACACAACAATATAGATAAAGGCTTAGTAATATTGAGTAAAGAAATTAAACACGCCTCTCCAAAACAATTCAGACAATAGAATATAGATTTTGTGAGTCAATTGGTATGAATCTTAAAAAACCAGGCAGAGCCACACTGCTGTGATGAAACTTGGAACGATGCTTACAATTGGAGGGCTCAGTGCCTGGAAAGGGGCCTGTCACACTCTTGTGTGGTGTTGGTCACACTCCATTTCTTCATAGGGATAATGGTTACACAGGTTTGTTTACATTATAAACTTTCACCAGTGTTCACACTTATGGTTTGTGCACTATTTTTGTATAAAATGGGTGTATATAACAAACACATACACAGACATGTATATTTCTATAAAATAAGAATGGTTTAGTAGCAGACATTTTATTTATAATATTCTAGTCTTGTAAGGATAAGTTTGATTATTTCTTACATATCAGCACATTAAGGTCAAATATCTTTCATTAGGAATTAATATTTTTCTTTTTCTTTATATACATATTTATACTAATAAGTATTTTGTGAATTTTATGACAGTCTCGAGATAGTGGTTAATATTGTGGTAAACAATTATGAATTTTAAGAGATAGTCTACAGTAGAAAATCTTGTCAAAGATCTTATAGAATGAAAAAAATTCTATTAACTATTAACATTAACATCTATTAACATCAACTACTGGGAAAATTATCTTAACATTAATGTCTTTATTTTATTGAATGTGGGTACAACACAATAATTCAAAATGCATGGTTTGCCTTTGCTACCACCTTTGCTTTCTGCCTCTCCTCCTATTGTATTGTACTGTTTGGTATCCTGCCTTTACTAAAACGGATTTAAGATTATATTCTCTCTTTTATGTATATGATTTTATATGTGTGTGTGTGTTGTGTATATATATGTGTGTATATATATTTATATTTATATATGGGCCTTTTCTTTTTGTCTAATATCACTGATGTTTTCTCAGAAAGCCACATGCATATGTGCATACATAGTGATAACAAAGAAATTGTAAAGTCATATTGAAAAGAACTGAGAATAGTTTAGATATCTGTTTTCAGAAGGAGACTCCAGTAAGAAATCTAGCACTGTAAAGCATTCTATTAAGAAATTGTTGCAATAATAGAATCATAAGACCTAGGTGAAGCAAACAAGATAATAGGGTCCAGCATGTTTTGACCCTTTGCATTTGATTCAATTACAGAATGTTAGAGGTGGGTGGAACAGGAGGCAAATTCATAGAAATGGTCCCTCTGGTCTCTTAGGTACTGGTGATTGTGTTTCAAGACTCTGTGATCAAAGGAGCCACTCCTTTGTACCTGTTTCTTGTTATAGAGGCTTCTTAATACAGTGGAGTAAAGATACTTTTGACAATGAACTGGCTGTGCCAACTTTGCAGAGGGGATGTCTGTCTTATTGGAGATGGCACCCTTTAAAAAGAGGCCTCTGGTGACTTGAATTCCTTTCTGTTGTGCTTGCTTGTAAATGTTTAAACTTTCCTTCGGTTCTAAGGCCTGTGGTGTAAGGACACGGCTTTGCAATCTTATCTATTTTCCAATGTAGGATAAACATATTGGGTTTGGCTAAATTATGAATGCTGATAATATTCATTTGGTACAATTTATATTCTTCTTTTATCTTTTTATTTTTGACAGTTTAGGCTGGAGCATAAAGCATAATTATATTCTTAGCATCCTCCCTTAGAAGTTTTAAATCAGTTCATGAGGCTTTCAGCGCGGCTCATGTCATTTATCCATCAGCATTCAGTCCATTTAATCCCAGCCTCTCAGCCGAGCAGCCCTAGCCCCTGTTGTGAGTGATTGGCCTGCTCCAGTGCTCCCAGCTTCTCCTGTCACATCGCATTTGCATAAAAGAGGACAGATAACCAAATTTGAGCACACAAATGAAAATGCTAAGCGCTAAACCTGTCACAGTTGTTGTTCAACTAATTGTGAAAAATTTGATTTGCTCGCCCTTCACTGTTTGTCATGTGGACCCCCTTCTCAAATGTGCCTTGGCTCCTGCCTCTGTCTATGTAGCTTTTAAACTCTTGAGCACAAGCAGCCTACCCTGGGGATTACTTACCTCTCCTACCAGCTTTTAATGTTGGCTCATCTTCTGGACTAAATTAGGCCACCATGGCAAACAAACACATAATTAAAAACCCAGGAAAGACAACTGTAGTTGCACTTCTTAAATTGATTTTCATAATGCTGGTGTATGCCTCCATGTGCTCTTGCATTTTTTTTCATAATTTTATTTCTTTATATAACCTTTTGGTAGAAGAAATTTAAGGATGGGTGTTGTGGCAAGCTTTATGTCATATTAAAACCTATGAGCTATTTTGTTTCTTACCTTCTCTTTCTTAAATAACAAAAATTGCATAATGGGTCATAAAACGCATATTCCTATTCCTTAATACCTGACCTGACATACTGGTATACATTTTTAATCAAGGTTTCAAATGATTCCATTTGAAATAGTATTAGAAACAATGGATAAAATTTTGTTGCTTACAATACTCCATCACAGAAGCTCTGTTTAAATAGTATGTAATATGAATGTTTTGAAAATTTGTATGTGTAATATGCACAACCCAGGCCAGTGTTTGTTATAAAGACACCTAAACTATTTTATTTTTAAAGGCATTAGCTTGGTACTTTCTTGATGCCCATTACCACAATAATGTAGCATGTCTATAGACAAAAGTCAGTTTTTAGAAGTCACACAAGAAAATGTCTTTTGTTTAAAACAATACCTTTGGCTGCTCTGCTGCATTAATTCATTTCTAATATTTTAGGTATGTGATGTTCAAGCATCAACCAAGTTGGCATTAACTAAAGTTGAAACCTTTTAAGGATGAATATGGCTTAAATCACCTTTGAGAATTGAGGGTGATAATCTTGAAATTGGGTTAAAATGAAATGTGACATTACAGTGACAGTCTGTGGTTTGCAAAAGTTGGAAGTGGCATCATTTATTGCCTTATTCCTTTGGGATTTGTTTTTAGTAGGTCATATGAAGTGGATTAATTGGAAAATATGTGAATGTGTATACACGCAAATATGTATCATGTATATATTTAAGTTTCATTTTCTACGTTCATATCCTAAAGAAAACAATGTGTCTTTTTGTCACAACCCACTAAGATGCTGAGGAACTAAATCTAACTTGAAAATTTGAGTGTCCACAAGTCTCTTAAAATGTTTCATCCCATTTTAGTCCACAGAGGTTAGATTATGGAATGAATTGCTTACTACTTTAAAACATATGTGATGAATTTAAGAGTTGAATTTTTTTGTTTTTCAACATCCAGGGGAATAATTTTACTACCACTACATGGTGTTTATGCTTCACTACTTTTATGTCATTTAAATTTCTTAGTTTGTGAATGATGGTCTCTATGAGCCTATAGTACAAATTTTAATTTTTACATATGAATAATAGTGGTTGGGTAAATATTAATTATCTTTGTGTCTCTAACCAAAAATCTAGAAAAAAACCCCTCACAACCCACTCCAAGGATAACCATTATCAGAGAATTACTTAATAAAACTCTTAGTACAGAGCCTTATATAGAGTAAGAACAAAATTAATTAATATTCTAGTCTACTTTCATTACACTTACAAATTGTGGTAATTCCTCTTCAGGAAGATTTCTTATTTTTATTTACATACACTTCATTGTTGTATTGGTTATGTATGGATTTTATAATCATGGCTGTAGCATCACCACTGAAGCTAATAATTTGGGTTTTTGAGCAGGAATCTATGGGTTCAAGTCCTGCCTAATGTCTGTAGTAGTAGCTGGGTATCTGTGCTGTGAGCTCCATCAAATTTCTCTTCTACATAAAAACGATGATAAGGATACCTCACAGAGTAGCTCTAAATTAGTTAGCACATGTTTTTTAGAACAGAATTTGCTCAAAACTAGTAGTATTACTATTGTGTTTTCAGGATTAATGTATTACTCTGAAAATTTTAAAGATTTTCTGAATTTTTAATTAATACATAAAATTGTGCTTATTTATAGTGTACTATGTGATGTTTTGATCCATGTGTGCATAGTGTAATGTTCAAATCAGGTTAAGCATAGCTATCCCTTCAAACAATTATCATATAATGTATTACTTTTGCATTTGACCAATTTTTAAATCCTTTAGCAATTATATTTACATTTTAATGGTATTGTATACTGTTCCATAGTTTACCTAGTATTTCCCCAACCATTTATATTATTACTAGTTTTTGATTCTTTTCCAAAGTTTTCCTCCCCTTAGGCAGTGCTTATGCATGCTAGGCAAAAGCTCTACCACTGAGCAACATTTCCCAGTCCTTCCTTTTATTCTTTTATAAGTAAATGCACTTATCTTTATTTTGTTCATTCAAGCTTCCTTCCTAGCTACCCCTACCCTTTGTAGTCCTCTGAGTTAGGTTTTGGAGGCGAGGTTCCTGTGTTGCATGGCCTAGACACTGTATGGATTTTAAATTATATTGTAGAATCATCATCCCAAAAGACTGAGCTGCCCTACAATGTCAACTGTGGCCACAGCCCTCTCCAGTGTTGCTCATGCTAGCTAGCATTTCCTGCCTTTGTGGTATCATCTCAAGTCAGGACTCAGGTTGAAAATTCTACCAGGGTCTTGCAGTTCTCAGCCTGACACTCATCCCTCTTCTTGTTCATTTCACATTAGAATAATTCCACTCTGTTTGTCTCGTGACATTGTTAGAATTGTTCTATTTCTCATTGAATAAAGTTACAAGTCTTTATTAATTAAAGCATGATACCAATTGTCATCTACCAAGAATACTATTTTTATTGTATTCTGTTAAGCTTAGTTAGGCTAGTTCCAAGGATATAGATTTTACACTCAGATCGGAGTTTGAATCCTGATGCTATTGTTTACAAGCTGTGTAACCTCAGGTACATTCCATGAACTTTGATTCCTCTTTCAGATAAGAACAACTGTACCAGCCTCGCATAGTTCCTGTGATGTAAGGTGCATAAAATTTTGGCTGGCAGTCAGCACCCAATAATAGTATTTAATTTATTCATTCAATCAATCACTTCTATGTTCCTATTCCTTCTCTTTTCTCAAAATATACTGGCATTTTTCCTCTCCCATCTCCAAACCATTATAAACAACTGAAATTCTTTTTTGTGTCCTCTACTGAGTTTGGTATTTTTTTCTTTGAAACCATCATTCCTCATTTTTCTCTATTGACCTACCTATTTCAACTACTTCTTTTATTTAGGATTTGAAGATCTTTCAAATGCATGCTTTTGCATATAGATTTTTTTTGTTTGACTATTCAGATTAAGTTGAGGTAAAAAAACCGAAGGAATCCATCAATTAATATGAAAATAAAAGCTGTCCATTTGGTGGAAGTGGGGGAAAAAGAGGACAGAAAATGTTTATAAATTTTCTCCAGTGAATAAAACCATTTCTGTACCCGAGTTGCTTTAAGATATCTTCCTGCTCTTGGTGCTGGCAGGACTTGGGGGAAAAGACCCATGACTTTCAAAATTCTGTGGCTAATTATACTTACAAAGTGTTTTCCACTCTTCCTTCCCTATTTAAATTTTTAATTGTATCTAACATTTTGCTGACCTTAGGAAATTCACAAGTTAGTTGAAAAAATAAACAAAACATATTTGTTAAAAAAATATAGGTTGGGCTGGGGATGTGGCTCAAGCGGTAGCGCGCTCGCCTGGCATGCGTGCGTCCCGGGTTCGATCCTCAGCACCACATACAAACAAAGATGTTGTGTCCGCCAAGAACTAAAAAATAAATATTAAAAAATTCTCTCTCTCTCCTCTCTAAAAATAAAATAAAGATATTTTTAAAAAAATATAGGTAACGATTATGAGACAAACTATGTTATCAGCAAGCTATGTCACAGAGTGGGGTTTTCAAGCTCAAGTGCTAAAGGAAGTAAAGAGTATATGTGGCCCCTCAAAGCTCTGAAATTTAGTTTCAACAGTTCAAAAGTACCATGATATTGACTGTCAAAATACATCTGGGCCAGGTTCAGTGGCACATTCCTGTACTCCCAATGACTTGGGAGGTTGAGACAGGAGGATTACAAGACCAAGGCCAGCATCAGTAACTTAGCAAGACCCAATTTCAAAATAATAAAAGATCTGGGAATGTAGTTCAGTAGTAGGGTACCCCAGGGTTCAATCCCTAGTACCACAAAAACAACAACAAGCATCCAAACAAAACAACAATAAAAAATCACCCAAACATGAATGTGATTTTTGTGGAACCCTGTTTTGTGAGTACTTACACACAAATATTATTGTATTTACAGAGCCAGGCATGGTTCTGAGGATTTTGGAGGTACTGATAAGAGGCTGCAAATGGCAGATGGGATTTATTTAAAATAAGACCAGAGACCATGTACCAGGTAGAGGCAATGGATGGGGAAAGAGAGAAAGAGAAAGCAGATGATCTTTCTTAAAATCAATGACTAAAACCTGATTTTATTTAGGAGGAAGTTCATGCAAAAGATAAAAGTTCTAATGAATAAAAGGAATTTGTGTTGATGCTGTATGGTCCTAGTGGCAAGCTGTAACAGACTAACACAATAAAAGTTGTATTTTAGGATGATTATACAGGTGGCATGCCGAAACTGTAAGATGCAGAAAAACCTAGAGAAAGGGAGTCCAGTTAGAAGACAGTGTCAATGGTCCAGGTGTGAGGTCCTAAACATAACACCAAACATGATGGTGATGAAAATTTGAAAAAAAGAATACACAAAAGGAACATTTCATAAAAATAATTAAAAGAACTTGAAGTCAGATAAAATTTGGGCCTAGGAGAAGAGAAGATTTCAAAGTTCATTGGTGTTTTAAATGCGGGCAAAATATTAACTAAGCTATGGAACATAATTGGCTTGGGGGGATTATAATATGTGAATAATAATATGCAGTTTTGATATGTGAAGTAAGAAATTCAAATAATTCAGTGTGTCTGTAGCGGGGGTCAGTGAGATGGGAGGTACAGATTTAGAGATGAGATATGAAAGTCACATGGAAGGACAAATTAGAAAATGATCAAAAAGACTCAGGGGTTGGAATTCACTCCAATAGTTTGACGGCGAAAGAAGAAACAAGCTACAAAGTAGCTTAAGCAGTAGGAAAATTAAGGAGAGTTTTTATTTTTCAAGAAAAGGGAGGAAAGTTGGAAGGAATCAGTAAAATAGAGACACCTATTTCCTGTGGGAAGGCGATTTCCTATTGGGTTGTTCCACTGCCTAAAACAAGCCATATGATCATATCAATTAGAGTTTAAATCCCACATTGATTAGTTTCTTTTTAAAAAAATTTTCTGGGAACAGAGATGTAGGATGGAAGGAAGAGAGCTGTAGAGATGAGGGGAAGAAGCCACCATAAATCCCTGAAATTGTGGGTAAATTAAAAATGTTTTTGAGTCTGGGGCTTTAGACAAGTGACAGAGCACTTGCCTAGCATGTGTGAAGCACTGGGTTTGATCCTTAGCACCACATGTAAATAAGCAAATAAAATAAAGGTATTCTGTCCATCTACAACTAATTTTTTTTTTGTTTCTACATTCATCTTTTTAAAATTATTATTTGCTCATGACAATACAATGATCTTGACATATCATACATTTGAATCAAATGGGGTATAATTTCTAATTTTTCCAAGTGTACAGGTTGCAAAATCACATTGGTTATACAGCCACGTATATACATACAGCAATACTAGTGTCTATTTTATTCTATTGCCCTTCCTATCCCCCTTCTCCTCCCCTCCCCTCCCATCACCTCTGTCTACCCAATCTAATGTGACACATTTCTCTTTTTTTTTCTCCACCTCACATCATCATACATGTATTTTGTATAACGATGAGGGTCTCCTTCTATCTTCCGTGCAATTTCCCTTCTCTCTCCCATTCCCTCCCACCTCTCTTCCCTATTTAGTGGTAATCTTCCTCTCATGCTCTTCCTCCCTACTCTATTTTGAGTCACCCCCCTTATATCAGAGAAGACATTCGGCATTTGTTTTTTAGGGATTGGCTAACTTCACTTAGCATAATCTGCTCTAATGCCATCCATTTCCCTGCAAATGCCATGATCTTGTACAACTAAATTAAAAAAATATATTTTTGTAGGATTCTTCTCTTAAGACATTTAGCACCTACTAAGGGTTTTTGTATGTGTGCTCTATTGATTTGTAATGCAATGACAGCTTTTTTGCATTTTTTTTTTTTTTTTGCGGTTCTGAGGATCAAATTCAAGGCCTCTTGCATGCTAAGGCAAGTGCTTCACCATTGAGCTACATTTCTATTTCCCTGATGAAAGCTTCTTATTAAGAGTTTTGAAAAATTATAACTTGAAAGACTGCATGAGTGATTATTACAATAATTTACTATTGGGTCAGACATTGCTTTTTCTCCTCAGTGTCTACTTCCCTCCTCTTCTAGCAGATGAGTGGGCTGCTTTCCCCACTTGTGGGCCCTAAGGGGGGCATGCTTTGCAATATGCTTTGGCCATGGTGATTGAGTGAAATACTACATAGTAGTGATGATTCAATACTCTATCTTCTTCTTCCCATGGTGATTGACTGTGGACATGTCACCTGGAGGTTCCCTGAAACTGAAGCAGGTGAGGGAGAAGCCAGCCTGTGGAGATCAGCTGCCCTGCTGTCTGTTATCTGGACCCACAACAGACCTAGGAGAGTGAAAAATTGTTACTAAAGTTAGGGCAAAAGCCCTGGGTCTGGGGGTCCCAATGGACCAACTATGACTACTTGCCCCAACAGCCAATGGAAGGTATGAAGAGTGGCCAAAGTAGGAAAAGATCTACCAGAAAAATTAGAGAGGTATAGTGACCTAAGATCTCTCTTCTAGGGTTTGACAAGAACTTTGGTGTTTTATAGAAAGGGGAACAAAGGCCAGGATGCCTGGGGCTCTGAATAGCTGGCAAGGTGGGCATCTTGGTCAGGCCCTGGTCTGGTTGATCATTATCTCAGATCTGGTTCTTGTCACTTCTGCTGGCTCTGGGAAAGTTGCTATTGCTTGAGGGACAATTTGATTCCCCATCATGAGATGATTGTTCTTCATCTGCAGAGCAACCTCATTTACTGTTGTAGTGCAAACTGGTCCTATTTTGGGTTGGGTGGCAGTTTCATCATGGAACAATCTGCCAGCAAGGCTCACTGTCCCTCGAACCTCAGTTAACTGCAGGGGAGAAAGACTCAGAAGAAGAGGAAAAATGGAAATCTAAGTTCAAGTTCCTTTAGGTTTAGGGAAATGACGGGAGACTTCTAGGTTCCAATGGTCTGTGACAGGACATGTAAGTGCTGGTAGTTGACAATCTGTTGATTAAAATGTCCCTGTCAATCATGAAAACATCTTAATTACTCTTGTGTTCATGCCTTTAGCTCGAAGGGAAAAATTATCAGCTTTAGATGTCTATGTACAGAGTTGAGCAGGAATCTGCCCCAAAGTTTAAAGTAAAAAGGTGATAGATATAAAATAAAGGCAGAGGTAGACAGTTTTGCCACCTGCTTTTAGTTACCCATTGGATGTCTGCAGGATCAAGTGAAGGGTCAGTGTTTTTAATAAAAGCAGCATGTAAGTCCTATTACAAAACTTTTGTTGGACTTTCTTTTTTTTTAACCACAGCAAAATTTTGCTTATCCTGGGTAGTCAAAAAATTGAATTGAAATAATAAAATGTAAACAGAGGTACTTATAGAATGCCTAAAGATTTCTCTTTAGTTTTTTGAATGTTTATAGTAATTCAAAGTATGAATCTTTATACTTAGAATGTACATGTTTATAATCACAATTATTAGATGTACAAAATAGAAATAATAGCTAACATTTCTACTTATTATATTAAGTTCTTCTTGTATGCCAGGGCCTCTTCTAAACCCACCTAATCTCTGTTCATTCTCTAATTTGCCTTGTGACAACCCTAAGTAGAGACTGCCATTAACAAGGTCATGTTACAGATGAGCAAACAAAGGACTAAAGAGGTTTAGTAACTTGTTCATTGTGGATTCAAGGTTGAAACCATGTTGGCTTGATTTTAGATTTTTCAGTGCTTAAACACCTCAAAATAGTTTCCTAATGTATTCACAAAAAGTGAGCTATAATTCACACTGTATGATCTTGTGGTTTCTGAGAACAAAACCTGGAGTTTTCTTCTAATTACATTCATGAAACCTTCAAATTTGAGATTCAGCTAATCATTAGTAAATTTTCAAGCTAAAAGAAAAGATATGTATTCCTTTTGTTTTGAAGAAAGACAGCAGTTTGTAAAGATTAGCCTATGAGTTGGAAGCAGACCAAAGTCTAGTCACAGTGGATTTATAGCAGAACCACGACAACCAACAAACTGGTTGATTATATGCAATTAGGGATGGAAATAAACTCTACAGATAAGGTGAGAAACTTTTGATAATGCAGAACATTTAAATGAGCATTTACTTCACTTCTGTTGTACAAAGGACCACACTGGAAGATACAGGTATTCACAGATGAATACACACAATACCTTAGGGAGCTCACAATCTAGTGATACTTTGGCATCAATAATAACAACATCTAATATCTCTGAACATTAAAAGTGTGTCAGGATACTAAAATCCACAGAATTATGCACTTAAAAATATGGGCCAGGCATTTCATATCCATTTATCATTTAATAATTAAATTCTTTTTATGTAATAGTTTTCCATTATATAAAACAGATATTTGAGGCTCAAAGAGTTTAGGTACTTACATGAGGACATAAATTAGGTGATAGAGCTGAAACTCAAACTGAATTTTATTGGACTTCAAAGCCCAGGCCTTTCTTTTTTGTACTTGTATTTCTAAAATTGCATTAGATCAATACTGGTGGTATAGTAAAGAATGTGTATATAAAGAAACACCTTGTGCTGAGAGTTATAGCTTTGCAGTTATTTTCTACTTGTTGGAAATGTGTTGTGTAGTTTCATTCAAAAATCAATACACTTATTTTAAATAAATTAAATTAATTAAAATTAGATTGTGAAGATGATATTTGAATGCTCAAGTGTGTCTGGAGCAAGGAAATATTGCTCTAGACAACATTGTACTGTGGCTGATGGAAGTTTAAGCTATGCTGCTGTAACAAGAAGCCCAAATCTAGGGACTTAAGAAAATTATTGACTTATAGGCTCACATTATATGTTCCACACAACTAGAGGGGGCTGTGTGTGCTCAGTGTTTCTGTTCCATGTAGTTACTCAGGAGCCAGGATGACAGATTAAGCAGGGATCAGATCCATGAAAGGTTGCACCAGATCCCAAGGGCAAGAGGGATTAGTGCTTTTAATGGCTTTTGTTCTAATCATGCTAGCACATGCAATCAGGGCCTACAAAGACAATTCATGTTGCTTAGGGACCTATCACTAAGGTTTTGCTATTCAAATCTAATATATGAAAATCCAGGAATATGCTATAAGTAAATATGGATATTGTATTGACTACAAGTTTCTTTATTTAAATAAAGGATTAAATGTAGTATTCTCCTTAAGAGTAAATATCTCCTAGGATGGGCTATTTGAAATTAATATTTATTTAATTCTGTTTATACTGAACTTTTTAGAAAGTGCTCTATGATTTTGAATTTTGCTTGTTTTAAATTGAATGTAAGTCTATTTAAAATGTGAATATTGATCTCATTAACATTAACAGCAGATGGATTTTCTTTTTTCCCAAAGAATGCAATGAAAGCAAATATAATTATATTTTAAGCATTGTTAATAGGTAAAATTTTGAGAGAGAAGAACACTTCTTACAGTGATTATTTAAGCTCCCAAATTCTTGGTTTGTTTCCATATCAGTGCCTACCATGTTTTATTACCTGCTTGTCAAAATGTTTTCTCCTGTAACTCCTAAAGGGCGAGGCTTGTTATCTTTGTGTTTGTAGAATTTGACACGGGGCCTGGCTCTTAGTAGATGCTCAATCAATGTTTGCCGAGTGACTAAATAAACACATTCTTACAGTTTTCATACCAAATTCTGATGTAAAAGGTGAATTCTGCCTCTATCACCCAGGAATTTCTTAGTTCATCGCTCTTCTTTTGTTGAATCTTTGCTAGATCTAACAGTTAATCCTAGATAAATAAGAAATACACTTAAAGAGAGCCAATACATTCTTAAATTGTTGATTCCTGTGACTCAGTGAGAAAAATGAGTATATTTGTGCAGTCAAGAAATAAATTCTAGGCAGCCTTACCATAGTTATCTAGTTTTGAAACATTAAGAACAATTTATCAGCCATTACACTTTAGTTAGGTACTAATCAAGTTTTGCTTCTCTTCCATGGTAAGTAGAAGAGAAGAACTCTGGTGGCAAAAATCATCTATTAAATGATCTTGAAATGCTTCAGACTTTAATTTCTATAAAAAGCATGTGCTTATTGTATTTAAATGCCCATTTTTATAAAAGCCAGACATCCCAACCAGGACAATTGAGTAAGAAAATAATTTGCAAAAAATTAGATTCTTCCTATATCTTCCCACTTTCTATGCATTTTTTTAAAGATAAATTTCTGTTCTATCCACTTGTATCCTTAAGGGTACAGATTGATGCAGATTCCAAATTCTGCATTACTTGTGCCATTGGGAGTACTGTCTCCCAAATGATCCACATTCCTTCTATTCAAGCTTAGGCATCATTCCTCATCCTTGAAATTTATGTGACAAGCCAGAATTGTGGCCATGTTTGCATTTGCTTCTGAGAGTGCAAAACTTACAAAGAAGTAGAAAGCAGATGCACTCAGGGCTCAGATTAGCACTTGAGCTCAGTAATAAAGGACCTGCCAGTAATTAAACCACATCAGAATAATGAAATGATTGCACACAGTATTGAGGGAGGCCCACTCCAGCTAAAGGAAAGGAGGACCTGGGCTCGGAGGGAAGCATTTACCTGCCAGATGTTTTCTTTTGATACTTGTGAAAAATGACATTTTTCAGAGGCATCTGAATCATACATCTTTGTTTAGATGAAAAATAAAGCTGGGCTCACAATATACTTTATATGTTTATACTTTCCGTGTTTTAGAGATTTACATCTAAGAGCCAATTTTTTTTTTTTGAGTTCTTTATTAATCAGAGAGGCTCTTTGTAAACCAGAAGGAATATCCTGGGGGTGGGGTAGAGGTGAGGGGGAGCCATTGTCTAGCAAACAGTCCTCTGAATCTTCCTCCCCAGCCCATGTTATTATTGTAGTTTTGTTTCCGAAAACAACACTTAAAGCTATTTAGATGGAGGGGAGTGAATAGGGATGAAGAGACCAATTAACCAATTTTTCTTGGCCTTTCCTCACACATAGACACATTCTGTACAACACCCCAGTTTTGATGTATTATTTTAATTAATCCCAGTCTTTTGATTCCTGCGAAAAGAAGGTTAGCAAATGTAACAATGCTCGGGAGTTTCTTTATCGTAAAAGACACATAATTTCAAGCATTTAATAAGGTAGATTTATTCTGGGTAGTTTAGCTTGCACATTCACTCAAACAGCCCTCCCCAAAGACAACATTAAAAATGTGATTAGTTAGCTGCCATCAATAACACAAAATAGGAAAATGCTCTCTGAAGGGACAGCTTTGTGGAGGGCACTGCACAGTGTGTAGTAAAAATATATGGCCTAATAAGTTTACATTTGCAGGCTCATTTGTTAAAACTCTTGAATTTCTAATTTGTGTCGGAAAGATAAATGGATGGAGCCAAGGTAAAGTGTGAGATTAATACTGATGGATGGGGATTCAGTTTTTTGCTAGCCTCTGAGTTCCACACAACCCAGTAGGCAGTTTATAGGAAAACCAAATGTAAATAAAAAGAAGGACATTATTTACTCTGGCTGAAACCAATTACCAGCTATTTTGCTCTGTTCATCCCCACAGTTAAGAAAATTTCTATATAATCTAATTATTATACTTCAGTAATCAAAAGGTTGACAATTTATCTTTTGATGTTTCTAAGAGGGGACCTCCGAAGCTCCCTATGGAAGGAGCAGTTAGGCTCGTCTGAGTCTCTGTATTTCACAAAGTATGTCCTCAGTCAAATGGTCCCTAAAACAATATTTCTGGACACAGTGTGGGTTCTGAGAAAATAACAAAAGAATAGTGGATTTTTTTTCTATACCCAAGGATTTAGGAAAACAAACTGAGAGTTATGTAGGAAATAGATAGCAAAAGGTGGATTGAATGCTTCTTTTCTTTGCCATCCTACCCCACCTCCTGCCCCTTATCACTTCTACAAGGGAACCGGGGCACAACACACTAGGCCTTAATAACTCGGCTGGCATGTAGTTTCCTGAGTGCCTCTGTTACTGATGGACGCCAGATCAGAATGGGCAATGTTCAAGGCAGAGGAGGAGGGAAATCAATACATGAAACACTGAGTTTGACCAAAGTCACTCTAAAATCACAAGATGAATCTCCAACACATTTGTAAACTATAGCTCCTTTGAATGAATCCAGACATTCTACTTATAAAATAAACTCAGAATTTGGTGCAAATAAATCATAAGATTTGCTTGGAGAGGTGGAAACTAGGAAGCTAAATTCTCCTTCCTTCCTCTTCCCTTTGCTCCTCTCCCCTTCTCTCTCCCTCTCATTCCCTTGCTCTCTTTCTCTTTGTCTGTCTTCCCCGATCCTCATATACCTGGAGCAGTCTCCAGAAGGAAATCTCCAATCATCCCTGAGTTCTCACCAGCTCCACTGTCTTGTCTCAGCACAGAGGAAAGAGCTTCAGCCAAGGGAACAGGAGACATCTAGGATTGGCTCTGGTTTTGTGGCTTAAAAGCTATGAGATGAGCAAGTTCCATACCGTCTCAGAATCTCTTATCCTCATCTCCAGAGTGGTGAAAATACGATTCACTGTAAAGACTACGTGAAGATAGGATGGGATAAGACAAACATTATAATAATTTAGAGAGTTGTTCCATTCCTTATCTAGCCTTCATTAAAATAGAAACTAACTGAAAAATGTTAAAAATTGCAAAGGGAAATTTAAGAAACAATCCCTGCTGAGTAACTGTGTGGCTTTGCCGTAGGTGTTGATGTTAACCATGGCACCTCCATCAACATGATACCTTCCCTGGGTTGTTGTTAACATGAGTTGGCTGACGGAGGGGTTGCAAGGGTAGGTGTGGGCTTCTCATCCTACTGCTTCTCTACAATATGAGAAACCCAAGCTGTCACTGTGGTGTGCCCTGGCCTCAGGCCAGTGGCTTTTTGGCCTCTCCTGAGACTCAGTAGCAACATTTAACCTGGGGCTCTCTACAGAGATTTCTGAATAAAGTACATCTGTTGGCTTGGCACTGTAAGGCTAGGCTCTTTAAAGAACCATCTCCAACCATAGTGTAGCTAAGGCTGATTTTAATGCTGATTGATTTCTTGTGCTGTGGCTCAGGTGGGTCCTGGAAGGTGGCCCTCTTGGAGTTGTTGCTCCCCTGGTCTGTTAAGGAATATCAGGAGGTGTTCACAGGCAGTCAGGAAATATTTATTGAGCTCTTACTATGTTTCTTAAAAAGATCTCTTTTCATAGAGATGCAAGAAAATTATCTTTACAAGCTGATGATGTGCCCAAGGTCAAGTGTCTGCAACATGAATGCAAAGGAGAGGAGGCATTGCCTCACTCTGTGTAACTGCTGATCAGATAGTGAAAGGACTAAAGATCCAAACATATTGAAAATTTTCATTAGGAGACATCTGCCCTAAAAAAGGGAAGCAATATGTAGAATAAAGCAGAGAGGCTTCTGAACATTTTCTTTGGTTAATATTATTTGTCAAGAACTGAAAGCTACAGATTACTTTAGGAAATTCTAGAAATAGATTTAGTATGCACTTAAGGCCCCTTGCTTAGGGCTAGGAGGAATTAGAGGGGGTATAAAACACATAGAACAAAGGTATTCTCTCCTTTTATGGGCCTTTGATCTAAGGCCAAGAGAGGAATCTGTGTTGGTTGGTGAATACCCCCATAAACTCTAAAATAGAGAAAAGAGCTTTTCCAGAGTTTGAGGTGAATATGTGGTAAAACATCAAGAAACAGATTAAGTTCAAAACTTCTAATACTATATTCTTTTACTTAAAAATTCTGAGGAGCTAGGGGTGTCCCTTAGTGGCAGAGCACGTGCGTAGTGTACACAAGACCCCGGGTTCAATTCCAAGCTTCCCCAACCCCCAAAACACTCTTCATGGTTTTCTGTTACACACAGATAAAACCCCAAGTTCCTCAGTGTGGCATATGAGACCCTTAATAATGTAGCCCCCAGATTTGTCTTTGTATCCTTACATTCCCTGCTAATGCAATCCTGCTTCAGTGACATAAAAATATTTATAGGTTCTCAAAAGCACTGCCCTTCTAGACATTGGACTGGAAAGTTGCCCTTGGCCTCTGCTGACTCTTGCTCCCCAGTCTTCAAGGCTTTGCTCAAAGGCTGCCTCAGGTGGAACAGCCTGAGCACCTTCCTTCTCTCTGCAGCTCTCTTGGGTGTATTTCTCTTGCTGTCCTCATGTGTTACCTGTTTGGCTGCTGTTTCCATATGTGAACTAAGAGCCCCTCTAAGAGAGAAATCTGTGCTGTTGTCCCCACACATAGTGTAAGGACTGTGAAGGAATGAGAGCCACTGATCACAATAATTTCTCAATGTTTTGTGATGGGGAGCAGGATAAGGGGGATTGAGGGGTATTTGCCACAGTTGTTTGTTGTGTGTCATGGCTGAACATACACTCTGGGCATGGCTGAGGCAGTCTGGGAAGAGCTTGGGGGTGGCTACACAAGAAAGCAAAGGCAAATTTAAGTGTTTTGGATAAGTAACTGGCATCACATCTGTGATAACATTTTTCCATCGTTATTGCAAAACGTCTATATTTTCAAGGGGCAGTTAGACTCATTAATAAGCATGCTTGTGGCTTTTTGCTCTTTAATAAAAAGGAATACAGTGTTTTAGGTGACAGTTCCCAGCCTGTATTGGGTCCGAAGTGAGTAAACAACACTGATTTGAATAAAGCACATGAGAAATGAATTCCTGTATTTGGAAGCCACAAACTTTGAAACCCCAAATTTCATTTGCTCAAACATTCAGAAGCTGCAGTTCTTATGTCAATAATCAATAACCCGAATCCCCCAGAATCAAGCAACCTGTCAGTCCCCTGTTTAATCGGAATTTTAGGAAGGATTAAATTTGTAATGAATCCTTGTAAAATTTGCTTTCAGTCTTCTCCATGTTAATGACAACCTTGCATCTGTAGATCCACATTTGCCTCTCAGTGGGAGTGCGTATTTGACATTTCAAAGACTACAAAATATGATCTGGAAAATAAACACTGCTGTAGTAATTTTGATGGTTGATCATCTGTTTAATGTAATGTCAGTTAACTTTGAGACTGTAAATTAAGCTGACTTGATTTGTTATCAATTTTCAGTGCTGTTTAGCATCCTGAACAAAAAAGCAAAACAACGCCCCCATAAGTTTCAAGTATAAGGGTGGATCTTTATCTTTATTTGAAGAACTGTCAAGTGTTTTCCAGCATCTAAATGTAGGTTGCTTTGATTAATTCTAAGACACAAAAGGCATTTTATGTTTTTAGATTTAAGAAAAGGATATTCTGGATGAAGGACCTATTGCTTTATTCTTTACCTTATTTCATAATATTGTCGAACCCCCACCCATAGAGAAAAGGCTTCTCTTTTAGGTGATACTGATTCATAAAAGGAAATTCCTTTGGAATTCTGTAAGTTGGTGTTTAATGAATTTTTTGGTTATATTACAATATTGCTTTTGTTAAAATTTCAGATTTTTCTTTAACAGATTGATTTAATGTCATAGAGGCCTGATTTGGGGATTGAAGTTGTTATTATATTTTAGAGCCTGGTGATGTAGGCAACTTACTGGGAATACAGAAATTTTATGTCCCAAATTCCATCTTATGAAAGAAAAGAGATAAATTTCAGAATCTCATAAGTGACACAAATCTAAAAAGTGCTGGTAATTTCCTTCTAACTCAACAAATAGTGGGAGATTGCTATAGAAATAACAACTTTGATAATTGCCTTCCTGTATGATGTTTGTGGGTATTTAGCATTTAAGGAAAGGAGGAAGGAGTGGGATGGTTGGAAAAGAAAATTAATTTCTAAAAGTGATTTTCTACTTATATCAAAATAACACACATAATTTAAAACATCAAGCATTTTGTAAAGCTATACAGTGATTGACTACGTTCTCTTCCCTGTTCTTCCCTACACTTCTGTCCTGGTCCCCAGAGACATTTATCTTCTAGTTTTTCAGTTGGTTCTTGTGGTATTCACTTCTGTATTTATAGATAAGATGCTTCTATGGCTATTTGTTTAACTTTATTTAATCAACTTGCAATTTATTTGTTAATATGGGAAATACCTACTGAATTGCCATCATGGTAGATAAGGATATAGTTCTCTTAAATCCTCTCTTTTCCCAGATCAATAGTTTTATCATTATGCTTCAATATAGTTATGCCCTAATTTTTTTTCCAGTCATGCTATGACTTGCACATCTGATATTTAGATACCAGTTGAGGGGAGATGGGGAATGAAGACAAATAGACACACATGGAGAAAAAAGTGGGGCCAGGTGGTTTATCATCCCCTGATGAGGGGTGAATGACACAGAGTTAGCTCAGCATATTTCTTATATAGGTTTTATCAAAAGGTTATTTGTGGGAAAGTTTCAGCAAAGAAGCAAACTGAAGGATGCAGAACTGGTGAAACAGTGTCATCTTGTTTTGCTCAGAATTCTCTATTCCTGAGAGCTGGTGTCTGAACTCAAGGTCTCTGAGCTTTTGCACAGTTTCCTCCACCAGTGTCACCATAGTAACTGGGCTATCTTGACCTGCACTTTTGGACAGGCAGTTCCCAGTGGAATGTAGCCATGAGAGAGTCAGACCATGATTCAAATCACCAGTCTCCACAAGTCACATAAGGCTTTTATTTAAAGGCAAAGGATACAGTATTTTGAGAGTAAAGGCTGGTGTGGAAGGTTCGAGAGACATCCAGACTCAAGATCTCTAGGAGCCTTATTTACAAAAGCTCATGCTTTATAGGAACCACCAAGATCTATGCTATAGGAGTTTCCAGAAGGGTCTTTTGATGTCATAACTTTTATTGAAACTCTTTTTGTGTTTCCATTATTAGGACAATGTAAAAAAAATTTAACTGATAAGCAAAACAGGATACTACAATTAAATGTCCTTTCCAATAGAAGTTATTTTCTTGGTATTAATAAATGTCAATGTTTTGTTTTTCTTTTGGTTAAGTTTTCTGTTGTTTTCATAAATCTTTTTTAAATCCCATGAACAATACCTCAATGCAATTTTTAAAGTGATCAAATGTATCTGATCATCTGGTGGGTCTTCTTCTTGCTTCACCCTTGACATTCTTCTTGGTGTCCTTCATCTACCTGCTCTACTCTGCGGATCACTCTACACTGGTTAATGCTATTATCTGGCATCCTCCCTTAATTATCACCCTGTAATTCTTTTTTGTTCTTCTGTGTTTGATTTCCTGAGTCCTGGATCCCATGACTTCCTCTTTCTTGATTTGCTTTTTCTCAGTTAAAAAAAAATTGTAATGCAAAAAAAAAAAAAAAAGTACATGTATAATGGCATAAATTGGTGTGAACATACTTTATTTACAGAGATATGAAAAATTGTGCTCTATGTATGTAATAAGAATTGTAATGCTTTCCACTGCTGTCGTGTAGTTAAAAAATTTATAAAAATAAAATTATATACACACACACACACAAAGAAAAAAATAAAATGGTACAGCTTACTAATTTTAAACTTTATGATGGTGTAAAAGTGATATACATTCAAGAAAAACTATTTTGAATTTTGATTTTTTTTTCCTGAACTAGCAATGTGTTATGATACTACAGTTCCCAGTTGGCCACAGGATCACAGGAGTAAACAACCAATTCACTACAGTTTACTACATTGCTAATGCTAGGATAGTCCATTAGTACATCAGTAAAATGCTCAGTTAAATGCATTTTTGGCATAATACTTTCAACTTATTATGGGTTTATTGGGCTGTGACTCTACCATAAGTTGAGAAGTATCTATATATATCAATAATTTATAAGAAAGAGTGCATGGGAAATAAATGATTTAGGAAGTTGTATGGCTTAAAGTATATTTTTTTTCAACCTCAAAGTCAATTGAAAATTTGGCTGGGCATAAAATTTGAATTTGAAATTATTTGTTCCTTAGAACTTGGGTCCTTTTCATTTACTGTGCTGGATTCTTGTTGGCCCTTTCCATCTGAAGACTTGTTTTTCATTCTGAGAAGTATCCTTTCATTATTTCTTTGCTAATGTTTCTTTGTTATCTCCACAATTTCGTTGTTCATTTGTGGGGCCTCCTAGATGGATACCTCTTCTGTTGAAAGACATTCTGTTGAGTCTTCATCTTAGCACATCTGCAGGATTCAACAGTGATATTTTAACTACTTTTCAGGAAGCAGAGTTAAAGCTCTCTCCTTAGGCAGCTGCTTCATGGGTTTGAGCATTGAGGCCATCCCTGCTTCTTGATCTGGTTTTCAGGTGGCTTCCCTGTGCCTCACTCATCTTCCCTATGGGGCTGTCTTTTTGGTGTCACAGTCTGTTTCATTCCCAGTCTCTATCACTTCTCTTCCTGGATACCATTCTTAGTCACAGATTTCATTTTTCTAGATGATTATTTTGCACTCATTCTGTTCTCCTCTAACACTAACACTCTTTTTCCTACTCATGCTCAACTAACGACCTCATTTCTTTTATCTCAGGACAAGTCAAAACTATAAGAAAGGAATTTCTGTTTTCTCCTTTGACCAAATCCATACCAAGCACCCTGTATTCTCTCTTGTTGCACTGGGTGAATTATCCCTTCTTTTAACTTAAGCCAACTCCACCTAGGGCCCTAAATCAAAGAAATTTTTGCCTACCTGAGGATTACAGTATCATCATTTCCGTCCCCCATCTGTTGAAGTATTTCTATAAATATATATCGTAGTATAATATCTTCCATTTTAAAAATGGCTGCCCTGAATCTTATTTATTTATTTATTTATTTTGGTGGTTCTGGGGATTGAACCCAGGGCCTTATGCATGCTAGACAGGCACTCTACCAACTGAGCTATAACCATAGCCCCTGCCTTGAATCTTGATACCCCTTATAACCATCTTTCCATTTCTTACCTTTCTTTTAAAGAAAAGTCCTGGGGTTGTCTATATTTGCTTTTTTCACTTTTCTTCTCTCATTAGTTCTCAAATCTTCTCACATTGGGGTTTTACACTTAGCCTGCACTGAAACTATTTTCATCAAGAACAACAAGGATTTTCCCACTGCCAAGTCTACCACGTGAGTCTGAGTGCTCACTTTACTCATTTACTAGTGGAGTTTGGCCCTGTTGTGTCCCCCACCCCCTTCTTCTGGAAACCCCAACTGCATTCAGCTGTGCCTTGCTAGAGATTTGCCTTTCAAGGTCATCCATTCCAGACTCCTTTCCCAGATCTTCCTCTTCTTCCTGAATGCTACATAATAAAATGTTTAAGTGTTCTATTTCTAGATTTTTCCTTATTTTGGACACTGATTTCTTAGTTGATACATCCATTCCTGATGCTTTAATACAACTGATGTGCTCATGACACCAGCATTTGTTTCTTCAGCTTGCAATTTCCTCTTAATTTCTACTTTGCATGTTCAACTACCTCCTTCATATCTTCACTCAGTTGTTTAACAGACTTCTGAAATTCCACATGCTCAGTGAAACTATGGAGTCCATCCCCCATACCTGTTTCACCCTCAGTGTTCCTCAGTTCTGTAAATGTTTCCAATTTCATCCAAAATTTTTTAGTCTCCAAACCTCGAGATCATCCTTGACATCTTTCTTTCTCTCACACTCCACATCCAATTCATTAGCAAATGTTGATGCCTTTACCTTCAAAACAGATTCCACACATAAACCCTTCTTATCACTTTGATGAGTAACACTCTAACTCAAGCTGTCTTTATTTCTCCTCTTGTGTGAGACAATTGCATCCTAACTAATCCTGCTTCCATAGGTCTTTCCCGTCGTTTATTTTCCACACAGCAGCTTGATATTGTAAGAGTGTAAACCAGATTATTCCATACCCTGCCTCACATTGCTTTGCTCTTTTCTTCCTAGCCTTTCATGGACATTATACCACTATTTGATAAATTCACTTTCTTCACTGCAAACATAGACTGTAAGTTCTATGATAGCAGGGACATTGTTGGTCTTATTCACCTTCATATCACCAGTGTCAAGGAGAGGGGTCTGATATAGGGGATGAAAGTATCGAATGAATGATCTCAGAAGTGGCCTCCTCCTGGGATCATACAATTGTTTCTTTATTTCCACTGCTTTCTCTGTCTTCTTGCTTATAGGAACTTTCCCACAGATCTCTTAAATACATAAAAATTTAATGTTAGCAATTTATTCTATTGCTCTATTCAATTTATTTAAATATAGTTTAGAATGCTGAGTAATGGAATAAAGTATATAATAAGTAGACAATTAAATGACTTAAATTGTTTAGGAACAAAACTATCATCACAGCTTTGCTGAGGAAAATAAATTTGAGTTAATTTCATCTTTCAGAAAATTTCTTTGAACATGAACTATGGGAAATACATAGGTACTTGCTTGTACTGTACTTGTGTGTGCGTGTGTGTGTGTGTTCATGCGTGTGTGTGTGTGTAGGCATAAGTGTATTTTGGAGCTGAGTTACACAATGAAAGACATATTCTCTGCCACCAGGACCCGTGTGACCTGGTATGGTTTGCGTAAGGGCCTCTGAAGAGCTCACATGTTAAAAGACTTGGTTCCCAGTCTATGGCCCATTGGGAGGTGGTGGATCCTTTAAGAGTGGAACCTAGTGGGAGGTCTTCTCATCATAGGATGGGGTATGCCATTGAAGGAGATATTGGAACTCCATTCCTCTTTTAGTCAGCTTTTCATCACTGTGACCGAAAGACCCAACAAGAACATCTTAAAGGAGGAACAGTTTATTTTGGTTCATGGATTCAGAAGTCTCAGTCCATAGATGGCTGACTCCATAGCTCTGGGCCCAAGGTGAGAAAGAACATCATGGTGGCATGATGTGGCAGAGGAAACCAGCTCAGGACATGGCACATGGAAGCAGAGGGAGACAGTGGGGATGGGAGGGGAGAGAGAGAGAGAGAGAGAGAGAGAGAGAGAGAGAGAGAGAGAGAGAATTTTGCTTGTTAGAGACAATATAAACCCCAAATGCCCCCAGTGACCTACCTACTTCTTCTATCCACACCCTCCCTAACTACAGTTATCACCCAGTTAATCCATATCAGTGGATTGGGGAGACACCTCATATTTAAATCATAACAAGCCCCTTCCTTTTCTCTGTCACATTCCAGCTGTGAGGTGAATGGGTTTGTCAGGTGCTGCCACCACCAAGTGCTGCCACCACCAAGTGCTGCCTTATCATGGATCTAAAAGAAATGGGACCAACCAATCAAGGATTGAAACCCCCAAAACTATGAACCAAATATAAAACTTTTTCTCCTTCTAAGCTGCTTATTTCCAATACTTTTACAGCAATGGAAAGCTGACTAGCACATGGCCTGTGTTTAATCTCTAAATTTTCTAATAAAGAATAATGTTTCACTACCTAATGTCCTTCATTTAAAACGGAGAACATGTTCATTATGAGAACATAATCAAAGACAATCACAAAATATAATTCATGACCCAATTGCATTGGGCACAATGTTTGCTTGTTACTTTCATGTGTCACTTTCCCCTCTTTTTCTTGGAACTGTTTGTGCAATGGGTTGTTATACACATTTACAACAAAAGGATGACTTTTTCATAGACCGAATTCTATTGGTTTAACTTAAGAACATACGGCAATTTACATATAAACTGCTTTATGTTTGGAATAATAAAAATGTCAGAACAAATAGAAAATGTTAAACATGGTGATATTTTTATACCATGTTAATTTATTGCCCCATTTAAAAATTAAAATTATAAAGGAATGTGATTGATATTGCACAATGCAGCTGCCAGAGAGACTATGCAACACCACTGGAACCGTACGTTCACTTTCTGGCTGACTGCTGTTTTATTTGGTAAATAATTAGACTGCTGCAATGCATTCTTTCGTCTTGTAACCCCACATGAAGCCTACCTAGAAGGCTGAAGAATGTTCTGGATGTATTGACTTATGTGTAAACATGTTTCCTTTGCAGCCTTCCTCATAGGAATGGAGTGAAATATTGGCTAGCTTCTTCAGTCTGTCTTGCTTCTTTCTGCAGAGTTTCCTAAGGTTTGGTGCTTCTGAGGTCCCCAAAGAGGGCTCATTTTCAGATCACTTTCCCAGGTTATACAACAAGAGTACAAGGTCCTTTGAGTGCAGACTGGGGAGACTTACACCGGCCTCTTCAAATGGAATAAAATAGACTATGCCAAGAAAGAGATGCGGCAAGCAGACGTGTCTCAACAAAGAATGCGTCAGACAGGCAGTAGATCTTGTATGATTTACTCAAGGCTCCTGTTTTTATTCCTTCTAAATTTTGAAAGAGGTGAAAGATATGTGTGAACACCTAGGAGTATATATAAAAACAAATGTGTGCATAAAATTTTGTATCTGAACCACCTGAAATAACTCAGGCCTGTCAGCCGGATTCCCTTGAAAAAAGAATTGGGGAAGAGAATTTCTTTAAAGTAGTTATAGTCTCTTTTGGGATAAGAGAATGAATTTTGACTTGTGTTTAGAGACTACATTAATATGAGCAGTACAAAGATCTAGATAACATATCCCAGCCATAAAAAAAAGAGATAAAACCAGAAAAATGGAAATTTTTGCATCAACTCAAAACTTGGACAGAGGTCAACAGGGAGTCGTTGAGCTGTGCTTTCCAGGCACAGGGGTGCCTGCTGCTCTTCTTGATGAAATTCTGGTGTGGAAGTAAATCATTTGCATTTCATACCTTTGGAGCAGACAGATAGGTGTCTAGTTCTGGTGCTAATTATAAGTAGTACCCTCTTGGAGTGGCTCAGCACTTAAGTCTGGGCAATTACTCACAAGTGTGCTGTCCCTCGCAGTCCAGCTAGGCAGGGTTCAGATTCTGCACCCCATTGCTGGGAGATTGCTCAGGACGTCAAATAGGAAATTCCTTCCTGCAGTTTTTAGTCTTCTTTAAAACCTTTTTAACAAAAGATGGGGGCTAAGCCAGCTGTTGTGGTTTAGATGAGGTGCCCTCAAACACTCATGTATGAGACAATGCAAGCATTATCAGAGGTGAAATGATTATATTATGAGAGGCTTAACCTAATCAGGGGTTAGGGATTAATCCACTGATATGCATTGACTGGGTGGTAACTGCAGGCAGGTAAATTGTGGCTGGAGGAGGTAGATCACTGGGGACGTGGCTTTGGGGTTTATATTTTGTCAGGATCTATTAATTTAAACTTCTCCTCTCTTCTTCCTCCTCTTCTCCACTGCTACGGGCAACTGGCTGCTTAATTCCATATTAGGGATTTAACCGAAAGCCAGTATAAAATCAATTTCATGGCTGTCTTTCAAGAGAGAAAGAAAGGCAGATGGACCGAAAGCATACAAGCAAGCATTGATCCTTTGGTGCTTTCCCCCTTTCCTATCAGGCCTGCATGGGTGACATCCTCAGCTATGGCTTAATAGGGTAACTGTATGGCAGGAAGTGAGAAGCACATGTCTTGGGACTGGAACAAGATACTGTCAGGTTGTACCTGTGTGAACTGGTTGGAGCTCATGTAGAAACTGTCACTGCCACAGAAGCAGAAGTATGGGACAAGTAGGGCAAGAGACTCAGAGCTGATATATAAGTTCAATACCATGAAATAACAAATAAGTAAGCAAAAACAAAATAAAATAAATCCCCCAAAGTCTAGAAGCATTAAAAATGGGAGGATTAAAAATAAAGAAGATATACAAACGGTCCAAGTATCAAATATCACATGTTCTCACTCTTTAATGAAAGCTAAAAATGTTGATCACATAGAAGCAGGAAGTAGAACAGAGGTCACCAGAAGCTGGAAAGGCTAGGGGGAAGGTGGGAAGGAAGATGGATAGTGGGTACAAGAGTATGGTCAGAGGAGAGAGTAGTTCTCATGTTCTGTAGCACAGTAGGTTACCTATAGTCTACGACAATTAACTATACATTCCAAAGTGACTAGAGAAGAGTTTGAAGGCTTCCAACACAGAACTAATAATAATTGAGCACATAGAAATGCTAATTAGCTTGATTTGACCAGTACACATTATATACACGTTTCAAATTATAATATTGTAACCCACAGAGAAGTTTAATATTAACCAGGTTTGGTGGCGCATGCCTGTAATACCACCGACTCAGGAGTCTGAGGCAGGATGATCACCAGTTCAAAGCCAGCTTCAGCAATAGCAAGGTGCTGAGCAACTGAGTGAGACCATGTAGCTAAATGAAATATGAAATAGGGCTGGGGATGTGGCTCAGTGGTTGAGTGCCCCTGAGTTCAATCCCCAGTACCAATAATAAGTACAATATTATGTCAAATTAAAATTCCAACTATATCAAGTTGGGTGCAATGGCACATCCCTGTAATCCCAGGGACTCGGGAGGCTGAGGCAGAAGGATCACAGATTTGAGGTCAGCCTCAGCAACTTATCCATATCTGTCTCAAAATAAAATAACAATAATAATAAAAGGGGCTAGGGATGTGGCTCAGTGGTTAAGCACCTCTGCATTCAATCCCTAGTACTCCTTTTTTATCTATCTATGTATCTAAAGTATATGTATTAAACCTTCTAACTAAAGATGTGGATGATCAGATTACATTTAAAATATTTCAGTTCACATTTAAAATATAAAGGCATGGTCTAGTTTAAAAAATGGGAAAATATATATCAAACAAACATTAAGCAAAACAAAAGAGATAAATGTATTATTATCATACAAAATACTTGAATAAAAAATTAGTAGAAATACAGAAGAACTCTAAACGATAAGATACTGAAATCATCTGGAAGATAATATCAACTTTAAGCTCATGTGTTTCTAACAAAATATCTTAAATATATAAAGCAAAAATCGATAGAATCACAGGAAGCTAAAGACCATCATAAGTAATGAAAAATTCATCACATCTATCTCAATTATTATTATGTCTAAGACAAAAAAATTACTAAAGGTATACAAATTTTAGCAACACAGCAAACAACTTTGAACTAATAGAAACCACCACCAGACTCTGAAAGAAGACACATTTTTCTTAAGCTGCAAGGGACATTTACAAAGAAAGATTATGAACTAAATTAAAAAGCAAATTTCAACAAATCTCAAATAATTGTGGTTGAAAATAAATATACTGACTTATTTTTATTTCCTCTCTCTTTCTCTCTTTCTCTCTTTCTTTCTTTCTTTCTTTTTTGTAGTTCTAGGGATTGAACCCAGAGTTTTGTGCATGCTAGGAAAACATCACTGAGCCACGTCCATAACCCTATATACACTGATTTGTAATACGTCTTCACAAGTTCTGGAGCCTTGTGGCAAACCCCTGAGCAAAAACAACTTCTGGTTACTTCACATGGAGCAGCTGTGGTAGTGCCTGAATGAATGAATCTACAGTCTTGGGTTGATGGAGTAGGCGAAAGGGATAGATAGTGTTTGCCACAACCTCTCTTATGACAATCTACTTCCACAATGTCTAGGTATAAACACGTTAACTTCTTTTGCAGAAAATGCGAAGGAATTAAAATTGGAACATGTAGGCAAGGGCTGGAAAGCATTCAGTTAATCACCAGCTTTGGGTGCCCAGCTTCTAACAAGAAGAATTATTGGAAATCTAACTGAGCCAATATGAAGAGATATTTAGTTTATTAGAGAGGAATGAAAAATTTTTAGGTGTTGAACTGTGTCAGAGAAGGTCAGATTGTATGAGTTAATGTGAAACTAACCAACTCTGCAATGACTGTTTCATGCTGTGTCTACAATTTAGGGCCATTTCTTCCAGGTGGTATATGCTGTATGTACAGCCACATACAATTTTAATTTTCTGGATAATATTCTCATTTTGGTTATTTTCACTGCTTTTTTCTTGCTGTCCAATCTGTATTGTAGATGCAACACTTTAATTCTTATTCCTTTACGTTTCAGTTTTTACCTAGACAATATAAGTAGATTGATAGACATATACATCATGAACCTTCCTTGATTATTCTTCCTTTAGGAGGGTTGATAGTTCTGAAGGCAGGGAATATTAAGTGCTGGCTGGGCACTAAACTTTACTACTGACATTACCTGTTAAGTATCTGTAAAGGAAATAATAAAAATGGCAGCTTTTTAGAGCCCATTTGTGACTCATAAAATATGGGTTAAAACCTCCCATTTTATTACACTTTTACTTCTGTAGTTATTACTGTAAGTGATAGAACAGAGCAGGGCAATCAAGAAATCAACTCTCTCAACTCCTACAAAGAGCTGTGGATTCTCTGAGAAGGATATAGGTCTTACATTTGAAGACTATCTATGAATGTCTAAAGAATAGGTTGTGGAAATAAAAAGTAAACAGAGCTAACAAGAAACTGTGAACTAAAGATAAACTCTGAATAAAGTGAAGTCATAAAAATAACGCTAAAATCAAAGATCTGCCAAAGTCCTCAGCCCATGCAACCTGCTCAAGCCCTGTTTCACACTTAGGGTGACCCCAGGAGATTTGCTCAAGTGTCTCCACACCTTAATTTGCTTATTCAGAAAACAGGGATAATCATTGTACATCACAAAGTTTGTGCTGTGAGGATTAAGTGATCTGATGTATGTAAATAGATAACCACCAGTTACTGACAGATACAGTGAGTGGTCAATAAATGCTAGTTAACATCAATTATTATTATGGTTTTACTATAGTTAATACTGATAATTGTTTTCTTATACATGATCCATTAGATTGTCTTGTGGGGATGTCTAATGTGATATTTATAGAACTATTTTGGTAGTCTTTCTGTTTTCCCCTCAAGTATCTATATATACTTGAACGAGTAATCACAACTGTCTCTTCATAGTAAAAGCCTGTTTTCTCTCACTTTATCTGGGAGTAGATGGGAAGACAGTAAATCTAACTATTAGTTCTTATAAGTATTGTGTGAATGCCTGATAACTTCTAAGCTTTGTCTTTTCGTTGTGAGAATAAGCCATGGGCTCTGATTTCAAGAATTTATGGTGTAATATGGTACACACATATAGATACATATATTGTCAAACAATAGAGAGAGCTACAAAGAGGTTGCATGGGGAGGGGAAGTGCCTGGATTAAGATTCAGATTTAAATTAAACCAATATTTAACCAATAAGCTACTGGATTTCAGGCACTTTTCTCAGCATTCACTGCTGTTTTGTATTGAACCAATCACCCACAGCTTTAAATTGGAACATTAGTTATTGTGATATGCAGTAATCACTTTAAAATCCCATTGCAGCAGTGTTATTTAAAATAGTTCTGTCTGTGTTTCAAGTCAAGAGAAGAGATAAAAGAGATTTTTAAAAAAAGTTTGCATTGCTGCTTAGTAGAAGTTACTTTTCTTGGCTCCTCCCAGGTCTTGCATTATAATTCATTTATTCATCCACTTTGTTAACTCATTCAACAAATGTTTATGAAGCTCCTTTTATGTGCCAAAATCTTCTAGACTTTGAGGAGTTAAAGGGGAACGAATTACATTCCTTAGACTCAGGAGGCTCACAATTTAGTGAAAACAACAGTATATCAACAGATACGTTACTATGGCATGTGATTAATTCTGCAACTGACAAAGGAAGCAGTGATGTGCACATATATGGTTTTCTTTAAATGGGTTCTAATTTTCCCTTGGGGAAAATGGAGAGTTGGGGAAACACGTTTGGGTCCAGGATGCCTGGGTATCTTTGTAATTCTTAATTTTCTATTGTACACACGCCAGGCTCCTACACTAAATATCCCCACCCAGGATGTGGGTTCTCTTTTAGTTTGTCATCTCATCTATTTCCTCCAAATTAATTACTGCTAGTTTGAGATCGCTCTTCTTTCAGGGTCAGAATTTCACTTGAAGAAGTGACCACTTAAGTATGAAATGAGGAATGAATGTGCCATCAGCTTTAGTTAGGGTACCTGCCTGGGCTCGACCTGTTGCACCTCAGAAGATCTGGGCCATATGGTGAAAACAAATGGATCTTGGAAATGGACAGAACTATTTTATCTCTTGCTTCTGCATACCCTGGTAGCCTTGGGCAAGTTGCTTAGCCTACTTTTGTCTGTTTTCTTATTATTACAAAGGAATAAGAATGGCCATTTTAGATAGTCATTGTGTAAGTCAAATGAAGTCAACATATACTTGTGGTATCATGTTGACACTCAAAAAGTTTTAGATTTTGGGACATTTTGGATTTTCAGCTTGGGGATGCTCAAGCTGTATAATCAAATGTAATGGCAGAATCTAGATTGTAGATACAAAAATTCAATTCTGGTTCTTTTCAAACTTACATTTGAAAATTTTGTAATAAAAGTTGGGGGAAATTCATTCTGGTTGATGATCTTCAGAAGGGGTCAAAAGGCAGAGCAGGGAGAGCAGTTAGAGGCTACTATTGTAATGTGGGGAAAAGGTGGTTTCTTGAAGAGAGAGGGGATTCTAAGGTGGGAACAGAGTCTTGAATCTGTCTGTTGCTTGGAGGGAGAGCCACAGGAATTTAGTAGCAGATTGGTTGCAGGGGATGAGAAAGCGGAGTCAAGTTTGACATTATATTCTTCAACCTGAGCAACTGGACAGAGGCAGTTACAAACAGCAGACAATAGCCAGGCTGCTGTATTACAAGCTTTAATTTCAGAAGAGCCCTTTCCCCCACTGTAAAGCAGGTGAATTTATTTGTCTTTGTTTTCTTCTTTCTCAAGGATCTTCCTTGTCTTCCTCAGCCCCAGGAATCTGGACACCCTGTCTGGCCTTTCCCAAGACTTGATATTGTTAGAAATAGCACTGAACTTGGAGTCCGAAAACCACAGTCCTCTGCCTTAAATACAAGCTGAACTTTTCTGAACCTCAGTTTCCTTATTCATAAAATGAGGCTAGAGATGCACACATCAGTAGGTGTGGGAATTGAGAAAACAAGCGAGAGAACATTTAATTCAACAGTCTTATGTGTAATAGGGTTATTCTTTGCTTCTCTGTGTTCCTCATATTTCACTCCCCATTGGAACTTGCCCATTCTCTATCTCATTACCCTCAAGTCCTTGATTTGTTGGAAAGTTGCATGGAATTCCCAAAGTGTGCAGCACTGGTCTAGGAGCTACGATGTGTGTTCAAACCTTTCTTCTTCCCATCCTGGGCTGAATGATTTTCACAAGTTCCTCACACCTTCTGCAAGTGAATTATTGTCCTGAGAGTCTCCAAGGTGCCTCCCTTGCAGATATTGCCTATTAGGTGCTTACCTGCAGAAATCACATTTAATTCTCACAATGACACTATGGCTTTCCAATTGTGAAGGCACTATTCATTTTATTTATTTATTTTTATTAATATATGACAGTGGGATGCATTACAATTTTTATTACACATAGAGAGCACAATTTTTCATATCTCTGGTTGCCACAAAGTATATTCTCACCAATTTGTGTCTTCATACCTGTACTTTGGATAATAATGATCGTCACATTCCATCATCATTCCTAACCCCATGCCCACTCCCTTCTCCTCCAACCCCTTCACCCTATCTAGAGTTCGTCTATGCCTCCCATGCTCCCTATCCCTATCCCACTGTGAATCAACCTCCTTATATCAAAACAACAACAACAACAACAACAACAAAAACATTCAGCACTTGGTTTTTTGGGATTGGCTAACTTCACTTAGCATTATATTCTCTAACTCCATTCATTTACCTGAAAATGCCATGATTTTATTGTCTTTTACTGCTGAGTAATATTCCATTGTGTATATATGCCACATCTTGGGAGCAAATCTTTATCCCTCACACATCAGATAGAGCACTAATCTCTAGAGTATATAAAGAACTCAAGAAGCAAAGCACCAAGAAAACAAATAACCCAATCAATAAATGGGCCAAGGACCTGAACAGACACTTCTCAGAAGATGATATACAATCAATCAACAAATATATGAAAAAATGTTCATCATCATTAGCAATTAGAGAAATGTAAATCAAAACCACTCTTAAGATTTCATGTCACTCCGGTCAGAATGGCAGCTATTATGAAGACAAACAACAATAAGTATTGGTGAGATACACTCATACACTGCTGGTGGGACTGCAAATTGGTGCAGCCAATATGGAAAGCAGTATGGAGATTTTCTTGGAAAACTGGGAATGGAACCACCATTTGACCCAGCTATCCCTCTCCTCAGACTATACCCAAAGGACTTAAAAACAGCATACTACAGGGACACAGCCACATCAATGTTAATAGCAGCATGATTCACAATAGCTAAACTGTGGAACCAACCTAGATGCCCTTCAATAGATGAATGTTGAAGGCTCTACTCTTACCTGTTTGGTCAAAATAATTTTGGTTTTAAAGGTATGATTTTCAGATCAGTATATTTATGTTTGAGATGTATTTAGGAATATATTCTGTTAACAGATATTGATCAAATGCTTAGCCCTGGCATGGAGGTGAAACTTTTAGAGACCCTCAAGTCATGCTTTTCCAGTTTTTCCCTAAGACTTACCATGAACACTCGCCTATGACAGCCAATGTGTAGAGCTGGAAAGTGTTTGTAGACATGCCTGTGAGCTGGCAGTGGGCTCAGAAACAAGAGAGAACAGCAAGAGAAAACTAAAAGTAGAGTTCTTTCATTCTTCAAATGTTGGGGGCTGAGACCTGGCTGAAAAGGGTGTTTCTAAGAGAGATTAAGGACATATTTTATGAAGACTTGAAGACTTTTGTAAATTATTACCATCTTTTGGGATTGTTTAAAATTTTCCTGTTGAGATTGAGGGAAATGGATTGAAAACCTTTCATGCCTCATAAGGAATTTTTAAAAAGTGCAGTATTACTGAAATGCTGTTCCAATCAGTTCTTTTCCCTTTCCTTCTCCTCCTTCTCCTTCTTTATACTGGGGATTGAAGCCAGGGATGTTTAACCACTGAGCTACATCCCCAGCCATGTTTTATATTTAATTTTGAGGCAGGGTCTCTTCAAGTTGTTAAGTGCCAAGCTAAGTTGCTGAGGTTGGCTTTGAACTTGTGATCTTCCTGCCTCAGTCTCCAGAGCCTCTAGGATTATCAGCATGCACCACTGAGCCTGAGCTGTTCCAATTTATTTCTAAACTCCTTTTAGATTTTTTTAAAATTTGTCTTCTTCATTATGTCATTTTTTAATGGGACATTATAGTTATATGTAATAGTGTTGTTCATTGTGACGTATTCATAAATGTATATAACATGACTTGCTCCATTTCATTCCCCAGTGCTTCCCCTTTCTCTCCCATTCTACTTCCCAACCCTTTTCTTCTACCCTACTAATCTTTCTATTTACTTACTTTTTAGTTGATATGTTATAATCATATAATTATAAAGTGGGATTCATTCAAAAGAGCTGAAATTAGCATACCATAATTGATACCTGCCTTTAATGTTTATAGCAGTACAGTTCACAATAGCCAAGTTATGGAAACAGTGCAAGTGTCTGTCAGCAGGCAAATGGATAAAGAAAATGTGATACACACTCTCACACACACACACACAATGGAATTTTACTCAACCATAAAGAAGAATAAAAATTGTGTCACTGATGGTAAATGCGTGGAACTGGAGAACATCATGCTAGGTGAAATAAACTAGAAGCAGAAAGTCAAGGGTTGAATGTTTTCTCTCCTATGAGGAAGATATAAGGGAGACAGGAGAATGCAGAACTAGTATATATATAAACAGATTAATGAAGCAGAACATAAAATTCAGAAATAAACCCACACGTTTGGTCAATTAGTTTTTGACTAATGTGCCAAGGCCATTTAATAGGAAAAAGGATAATCTTTTAGACAAATGTTGCTGTAACAATTAGGTATTTATATGCAATTAAATAAACATTGATACTGTCAACATTTTAATGAATTGTTATCAAGAAACTGATAAATTATCCTGATTTGAATAGAATTTTGAAATAAAAAGTGATTAGAAATAATACTGAATTGAATTATCAGCCAACTGAGGACAATTCATACAAATAATCATATAAATGGTAATCAATATTGACAAATATAATTTATTAGTTCTTGATTTGCTTTCTGTAAAAGTATGCAAAAAAAAAAATCCAGTACAACTCCAACATATAGAAAATATAAACGGCTGGCTAATAGTCACATGTGCTCTCATTTTGTCTACATAGGCAAACCAATTTGCAAATTCATTTTTTTTTGTTAAATTTTTTTTGCTTTTTATTTGTTCTAATTAGTTATACATGATAGCAGGATGGCAAATTCATTTTTAAAAACTTAAAAAAGAGAAAGATTAGGTTGCTGAACAAATCAGTTTAAAAAATTCTTTTGTGTCATTATTGTTTATCTCTATTGTGTCTAAAGGGAGCCTATAGCAGCAAATACTACAAAATTGAGATATGAAGAAGAAAGATTTACTTTTAAGAAGGAATTAATTTGTTTGTAATTAATTCACTTAATCCTGCTTATATTTAACTTTCCATTCTCCTGTTACCTCTGTATCACAGCAAAATAATAACCTGTTTTCACTCAACATCTTTTCCCCATTTAAACGGGATTTATTAGATCCTTGATGCTTTCCACACCAGTAGATGGCATTCTTATTCTTGTTTTTATTTTAATCGTCTTAGGTTCATGATAAATGTAATGCTGGGCTAATTCTTTTAGTCCAAGCTCAGGATGACCAAATTTTGATGTTTGTGGAAAGGAAGGAACATTCTGAAGGGAAAGATAAAAATACAAAACTTGGCAAACTGAGATCTCTCCACAAAGTTGATTCTTCTTTCTTTTTTTACTTTGCTTGTTAGTATCAAGTGGAGTAGGGAGGAGTTTTTAGCCAGAGAGGAAGATGCAACTTGGTCATTCAAGGTATCCCTGTCTCTCCAGGGCAGCACATCTTCTAATAGGTTAACTCTGTCCCTTCTGGGAGCTGACCCAGTTTTTTGGGCTGACTCTTGCTCCATGCAAGTGGCTTCTGGGTGTAAGGGACAGTGAATTGTATGACAGGTGGGGGAGGGTCTGTGTTCTGACTACTTGGAAGCTGTTCCCTGTTCACCTGGCTGCTGTGGTCCCAATGACTCTGCTGCTGTGACCTCTTCCCTTAGCACTGTCAGGGCTTTCTGCCTGGCTATGCAGATGCTGAGTTTGCCAATTTCAGCTACAGTCTCCATCCTGCCCTGGGTTTGACCTTTCCCCGCCCCAGACTCTGCTTCAAGGTCAGTTTACCGTCAACAGGCCAAGTTGGGGCTAACCTGGTTTGTTATTTTGGGTTGTCAGGATTGCCATTCAGCTTTTTTACTGAGAATATCTGGGAATTTCTGCATTCCTTCCATATCCTCTATTTGGAGCAGAAGGAATCTCAAGGCCAGCTTTTTGTCTGCTACCTACAAGTACCAAGTACTGGTTGCTCCCTTTGTTCTCCTGTGATTACTGTGTTCTGGGGGCACATGGCAAAGTAGCATCTTCCTAGTTCAAATGGGAAATTTGCCCTAGGGCCTCAACCTTCAGCTTAACCTTTCATCTCCCTGGAAATGGCTACATATTCACTAAGTCTCAGAGTCAGGCATATCTCTGCTTCTACTCTCAAGAAATTTTGTTCCCCATTTCCTGGTCACACAAAGGGCACTTCTTCATAACATGTCTTTTATTATTATTTTTTTTTAGTTGTAGATGGACACAACACCTTTATTTTACTTGTTTTAAAGTGGTGCTGGGGACCGAACCCAGTGCCTCATGCATGCTAGGCAAGCGCTCTACCACTGAGCCACAACCCTAGCCCTAATATGTCTGTTGAAAACTTCCATTAATATTTTTTCCATATAGATTATCTTTTCCCTAGATCAGTTAACATTGTCATGCCCATGTATCCCTTTTATATAACAAATATTTTGTAATACCTTCTTTACCAAAATCATTGAAACAATGCCCTAAAAGGGTGTTGGAGGCATAAGAAAGAACTAAAAGGAAAGAAATTTGTTCTAAAAAGGTGTTTGACCTTTATATAGAATCACTATGAATCCCTCAGCCACGGATTCAGACTGATGTAAATGTCTAATTGTTGACTTGAACATCACAAGAGATATGATTTCTAAAACTGTAAGAACTCTTGATCAAAAGTAAGATATTCCCATAAAGTAAGATATTCCCTTGATTGACTTTGCAATCATCACCCTAGGAAATCAGTGTATATTAAAACTGGGCAAATAATTTTGTGTGTGCATTTGTAAAACAATGCTAGATAATTATGAACATACTTTCATTAATGTGATGAGGTACAAAAGTTTTGTGGGAAGTAGATAATTTTTCCTTTTTCAAAACTATCTTGTAGGTATTGCAAGATACGAAGGACCCCTACATGGCAGTAGTATACCCAAAAATTGTAGCAACAAACCTCCAACTCAATTCCCAAAACCTTCACCAAGAGGCAACAGCATTTTCATTGAGAACCATTGTTCTAGGGAGTCTCTTCTCATAAGTTTATGATCTTACTCAAGCTGCAGGTTACAGATTTGGTAACACTCTGTAAAATTAGCCCTTTATTCATATACTTTTAAGCATCCTAACATCAACGCTGTAAGAATTCTTGGTCCAAGTCATCCCATTATTGATACAACTGGGGCTCCTGCATTGTCTAGATTAATTTGAAAGCCACAGTACCATACTGTACTATATTTTATTCCTGTCTTTGCCCATTTTTTCTATTGAAGTATTTACTTGTGGATTTGAATTAACTCTTAATAACTCTCAATTAGGAATCCATAAGGAAAATCTAGAAGCAGACAGAGTGATTCACTTAGAGTCACAGGGCTGGAAACTGGGTAGACTAGAACCAGAACTTCAATCTTCTATCCAGAACTTTCTTAATATGTCATATCACTATCATATAAATTATACTTATAAATTAATACTTTTCCTTTTTATTACGAAATCATTGATTGAATATTATTTTTCTGATATTGTTGATGCAAATGAATTGAGCAGGCCTTAATGAATGTGTGGATCAAGCGACTCACTGAGTTTCTCAACCTGCAGACCTATAAGGTGGGGATCATCCCTACTAAAGCTACAGCCACTCCATAAGGTCAAGACAAGGAAGCCTTTCAACCATACCCATAACTCCCCTTCAGACTTAAGGCATCATTATTTTCCTTGGTTTTCTATTCCATATTTTACTATGTATATAGTCAGTCTCTGTTTACGGCATTGTCTGAATATAAATAAAAACATCAGCCAAGTGTGGTGGAGCACGCCTGTAATCCCAACAGCTTGAGAGGCCGAGATAGGAGGATGCCAAGTTCAAAGCCCGCCTCAACAAAAAGCAAGGTGCTAAGCAACTCTGTGAGATTCTGTCTCTAAATAAAATACAAAATAGGACTGGGGTTGTGACTCAGTGGTCAAGTGCCCCTGAGTTTAATCCCTGAATCCCTGGCACTCAAAACAAACAAACAAAAAACTTTGTAAGTTGAAAAATACATATATATATATATATATATATATATATATATATATATATATACACACACACACACACACACATGCATATATATATATATATATATATATATATATACATGT
>NW_025999943.1:6640687-6664522 GCF_001458135.2 Marmota marmota marmota
ACACACATGCATATATATATATATATATATATATACATGTATATATGTCATATATATACATGTATATATGTCAATGTGAACATTTTTATTGTCTAGTTCTACAAATGCTGACTTGGAACAATCCATTTTGCCTGGAACCAGATTTTAAAACATGAATCAAACATATAAAACAGAACCGGAATCAGTTTTACCTGTTTCTCTTGATGTACCAAGTTCTGTTTAAGGGGAGAGAAATTAGTGTCTGTTGTGCAACATTAGAAAAAAAAAATTCTGTGTCAAGAGCAGATTTTATAATCCAATCCAATCCTCTCAATTTGAGTACTTTGGACTTACCTAAATGTTATCCTTTCTAAATCAAGAAAAGGACGTTAGGGGTAATGGTTGAATTGTGAACAGTAAAATCTGTATGTGTATTAGGGAGAGCATGCATATGTAGCAATTGACTTAACAAGGTGTGCAGCCCTGTGTGTGTTTATGTCTAGGATCCAAATCAAGCCCTTAACAGGCAAGATTCTTTAATATAAATGAGAAATGGGCTTTATTCTGCCATAATGACCTGCAGCCTCTCAGACATGACTCTCCACAGACCGATCACTCCACAGAAAGGTTGGCCAGCTCACTGAAGCCATTATCTTTTATTTATGCAGATCAGATTGTGACAATCCTTGGAATTCTTTGTTTTATCTCTCTCTCTCTTTTAATCCTCTTGGTATGCTCCTTTCTTTCTGTTTCTGCATAGGGAACTCCCCAGACAAGCATTTTCATGACTTTCCAAGTCATTGAGTGAAAATATTAGAGTATAATTTGGTTAGCTTATATTACTCCACAAAGAAAACTGTTTTAATTTTGGAGGCTACTAGATAAAGGAAGAAAAGAAAATTCCTTTTTTTTTTAAACCACACAGGGAGCTATGTACTGTGCCAACATACTAACCAGCACCAATTCCCAATAGTTTTACACTTTCATTATTTAATATGCCCTCTGGTGTTTTGGATGTGGCTCAGAAAGAAAAGTTTTAAACAAATTTCTTACATACGACCTTAATTTCAATAGATTTGCCTTAAAAAGCCTTCATTTTACGTTTCCCATTAGTCAATATTAGCTACATATTCATGAATGAGAATTTAAATATCATACTTCTTTAAAAAAAAACCCACAGTGGTGACTTTTTCTTATGACTGTGCTTCCAGTTATCTCCTCTGGGGAGGGGTGGTTGGTGTTCAATAGTAGGAGTTGAAAGAAAAGAAGAATATTACTTTTGAGTGTGGCAGTTTAGTCTCCACTGCGTATTACTTTTGTTTCTTCTCATGTATGCTGTTCTCTCTAGCTTTTATCTGAGCCAAGCAGCAAGCGAGAAGCCCACTGAGAGATGAGGCAAGAACCAGGGTAGGAAGAATTTTCCCAGCTGATTTGGGGTAGTGCTGAATTCAGCTGACATCCTTAGGGTTCTTATTCCTGTGTTTAATCCATAAGCATTTTATCGAATGCTAATTATGTTTCAGTTACTGTGCTGGATATTGCAGCAGATATAAGAGAGAATCAAATACTATTCCTGCTTTTATTCCATGCAATATATGTTTGCTATCTGCTGGCAAAATAAGAGTGAACCAGCAGCCCCAGTGGTCTTCCCAGTCTGGTGTGGAAGTCAACTTGAATAAGTGGTGGTGGGTGTTACAGAGAAGGGTAAGTGTGCTGACTATCATAAAAGTAGAAATATGGGGTGCTGTGGGAGCACTAACTGTAGGGCACAAGCTTAGTGTATATGTGCAGGGATTAGCAAAGTTCTCCCAGAAGCAATAATGTTTATGATGAGACTGAAAGCATGAGACCAAGTTAGACCTTGGGGTGGTCAGGAATAGAGAGCCCCAGGAAGATGGGACAACAGCTTTTATAAAGGTCAAGTTGACTGAGGAGCTTGGTGCAATGAAAGAACTAAAAGAAAGCTGAAAGGCAGGGTAAGACCTAACTCCCTTTTCTTGTTCAGATGGTGAGTGTGGAGGGTTGTTCCTGAGTGACTGCTTAGGACTGTCTTCATTGACAAGAGAAGAGTGGCTGTGCTAGGAGTGGCTCACCACCAGCAATAGGCATCTCCCTAGGAGTAGGGAAGCCCCTCCCTCCAAGCAGAGCATGGTGGGAGGGAAAGAGTTTATAAAGCAAATCATTTGGGATGGAAGTAATATAAAGAATCAGCAACCCATCAAATATTAATTGATGATAAGAGGAAAATGGCTCTCTACAAGCAAGGAATCATTGAGATTCTCAAAGTGGACATGAAGTATATCACAGGCTCCTTACTAGTCATCATTACTAGAAATGAGTTTTTAGTTGCTGATTTAAGGCATGGGATTAAGAGCACGGGATTTGGAACTGGAAAGTTTCTTTGGACGACAGAAAAAAGGTGAAACTAAACTGTTCAGTAAGAGAAGGGTAAAGTGTTGAAAGATCCAGGTAACCAGAGACTCCAGGGAGATGAGGCATTGTGGTGAGGACTTTACCTATAGCACTCATTCATCTTGTATCCAAAACCAATCAGGGCAACAACTGATATCCTCATTTGCAACTAAAGGTGGAGGCCACACAATTTACTACATGTGAAATTTCCTGTCATTTCCTCTTCTATGGTCATCAAAAGCCATTTCTTACCACAAGACAGGAAATTGCAGTGAGATGTGGTTGGGATTGAGAATGAGGTGTGACTGAATGGCTGTGGAAGAATATCACCTGAGTGTCAAGTAAAGATTTTCCCAGTTACTCTGGAGGCTGAGGCAGAAGATTGCAAGTTCAAGGTGAGCTTGGGCAACTTCACAATACCATCTCAAAATAAAATAAAAAGGTCTGGAGATGTAGTTCAGGGGCGGAGGAGCATCCTGGGTTCAATCCCTAGCTGCAAAACATTTACAACTGTCATGGAAAGTTGTGCTAAATTACATTGCATTCGAGAGGAGATTATTATTATTCGAGTTAGGGTGTTTACTTTTCTACTCCTTTTGTTTAAATTTTAAAATCCAGGAGTAACTCTAGAGAAACTATTGTCTCTAAAAATATCCTCTGTGGCTTTAATTTGTGATGGACTCAGTTTATCATCTCATTTCTGACATGAAGAAATTATCAAATAGAGCACATTTGGCTACATTTATGCAGAAGACCAATGTGAAGTCCACAAAGTGAAGATGCTAGCAACTCAAAAAACTAGATTGACAGCAGAAATAGGGCAAGCTATAAATTAAAATAATAACAATACTAAAAATACTCCCCCAATTCATCTCTGCAGTAGGATTCAGAAGCCCTGAAGCGGAGCTGGCCATCCTGTCCTGACACTACCCTTTCATGCAGCTTTGACAAATCAAAGCTAATTTAAGATGGATGAATCTCATATTTATACAAATTATTAAAAATGGCTGTGGAATCTAAAAGTTCTATGTTCCATGACGGGCACTCCCACCATAGGGCTCATGTATGAGAAAACAGTCCTTATTTATTACAGTCTGGGTAAGGCGAGCTATCTTGTTCACATGCAAGAAACTATAATGCATCTTTCACATTTAAAGTGCCCTCTGAAGCTTTCTGCTTCACAACCTCTCTCCTTCTTTCCCTGTTACCTCTAAATTTTTCATACCATCTTGAACATCTCTCAAAGAATTGCAAATTCTAGCTGGAACATGATTAATTTAGCATGTGGCCTCCTCCGATGCAGTGCTGTGCCGTCCATCCTCCTTAGACAAGTCTACCTCTCCTTTTGGCTCTTAGCAGGAAAAGTGAATTAAGGCGAAGGCACAGGTTGTTCGGGCGTGAGGCTTGAAAATGAATTTTTACTGGTGGTGCCACAAAGTCAAAAGCGTGGTGTTGCAAAAGTGAAATTACAATATACAGTTAATGTTACTTTAGTTGGGAGGCTCAGTCACCCCATTTCCCTCTCTCTCGGTTCACCAAGAGAGTATCTATTACTCTTTATTTCCAGGTGAAAGGTAAACTGCAGGTATTTCTTTGCCTTAAAGACTCTCTACCTTTATTTTGTTCGTGTGTATGTATCTAACACTTTCTTATTTATTTCATCAGCCAATATTTTGTGTGAGAAATATTGAAAGAAGAGGCATATTTGCTTCCATTGTTGTAATTATTTTAAAAAGAGTTCAGTAAACTAATCAAGGATGCCAATGTCACAGCAATGACAGATGGCTTTCAGTGGTACTCACCAAGGATATATGCTGCAGAATAACTTTCAGATATAGGCCTGTGAGGCTCCCATTATCTTTATGAAAAAGGAAAATATAAAACTCCTCTTTGGAAGGCATTTTGGCTATACCTCATATGATTTAAGTACTTGTTTAAAAACACTGTTTGTATAAGGGATAAGTTCGTCAGGTATCTAAAGCATTTAGCAACAGCCTGGTATAGAATTAAGGTGTACTACTACATATTAACAACAATGACGATGATGGTGGTGATGGGATGTAATGCTCCAAAAAATATCACTGAAACAACCTGTTGAGATGACAAAGCTAAATTTATGTTTATTAAATAAGAGAGAGAAATACCTGTAAGGAGGCCTAGTATTGAGTGAAAAATCTGTTCCTTAGCACAGCTTCTATCTTTTCAAATTAACCCAGAATATTTACCATATTATAAAACAGACACACACATAACTACTCTCAAATAACTCATTCCTTACCACTAAATGGCTTTAGCTACAAATTGACAGAAAAAGGAGATGAAAAAGGAGAATGAGGAGAGGGGAGGAGACGGAGGAGGAAGAACCAGAGCCATCTACATCCACACCACTTACCATGTTAACACAGGCACTTCACCATTAGCTGTTTCCACTCTGCACCAACATCAGATATACGCCTGTCTATGGATCGTAAACATCTTCTCTTTGTGGATATGGTCAAGTCAGGAAGTCTAGCTTACAGCCTGTCCTTCAAAGCAGAGGGTTAGTAGAGGTAGGAGGAGCTAGAGGATGGGAGTGTTGGGAACGTGGGAAGGGGATGTTAATGAGGATCAGGTAAAGCTGGCAAGATAGTAGGTTATGATTGCTGAAGTCAAGAGTTTTGGGGAATAGACAGTTGACTGTGGAGGTGAACAGTGTGATGTTTGCTTAAGTGAGATTTTTTTTGGAAGTTGCTGAAACTATCAATGAAGTTATTTGCAAGTTTTATCAAGCAGGAGTTTTCTGAAGTGGTAAAGTCAATGAAGTCAATGGAATAGTAAAATGATGTTGGTGCAGAATAGAAATGCTAATGGTGAAGTGTCTATGTTAACATGGTAAGTGATGTGGATGTAGATGGCTCTGGTTCTTCCTTCTCCCTCTCTTCCCCTCGCCTTATCTTCCCTTTTCTGGAACTTTGAAGCTAAAGCCATTTAGTATTAAGGAAAAAGTTATTTGAGACTAGTTGTGCGTGGGTCTGTTTTATAATATGGTAAATATTTTGGATTAATTTGAAAAGATAGAAGCTGTGCTAAGGTAAACATTTTTCTGTTGAGAGCCACAGCGGAAGGGGCCCCAGCAAACTTTCAGACTGCCAGCTGATGATTGGCTCACAGCGGCCCCAGCAACATCTAGCTGATTGGCTCCTCTGAGGTGATGCTCATTGGGCTGTTTCCCTGCCCTTTCAGACTATGGAGCTGCTCATTGGGGGACTTTTTTTGGCTCCGCCCATGCGACCCAGCCAATCGGCCTCAAGAGCAGGAGGAGTGGGGGAGGTGGAGAGGCTTGTGGGAAGCCGGTGGTGGCAGTTGGGCTCTGAGGGTTTTTCCTGAGGAGCTGTTTTGTTTGGCGTGTGTGGTTCTAAAAATAAAGTTAGTTTCTTTTGACAAGTGGCTCCTGAATTGTGCCCAGCCAGACTGCGGCATTTTTCAAAGGCTTTTGAAAACTACACCAGTTGCTTGTGAAGTTCTATACGTCCTTCCAAATCTAGCTCCTCTGTGGCCCCTTGCAGATATCCTTGGGAGGTGTTAGATTTGCCACTTTCTTGTCTCCTTCTCTCCATTCTAGGAGATCCTCCAAGCAAGAGTTACATCTTTTCCTTGATGCTAGGGACACTATGAGAGGTGCTTGACCTTTTATAGTTCTCATTCCAGTAGAGAATGTAAATGAAATCATTGTCACTCATCTACTTTTTAATGTTTCTATGTGCTTAACAGCATGGTAATGTGACCCTACGCATCTGTGATGGATGAATGAATGACTGCACATTCATAGGCAGGTGTGAAATTGAATTTTATTATGGTTTTATTTTCCTGAGAAATCAGAGCACACATGCACATATGCATACACACACACACTCATCGCCGATATGTTGATCCTCTTTAGAAATTAGTTATTTATATGTTTTACTCATTTCTTTTGTAATTAGGTTGCTATACTTTTAAAAATAGATTTTATTTTATTTTCTGAGTAAAAATTTCCTGTTGGTCTTATGGATCGTAAACATCTTCTCTTTGTATCTGGCTTGGGACAGTGTCACTTTTTATATTGTCTTTTAGGATCCAGAAGATTTAATTTTAGTGAACACAAATTTATTAATCCTTTCCTTTAAGGCCAATGTTTTCTTGTATCTTGTTTAATAAAGATGTGATAGAGGTGTTCTTCTCTATTTTCTTCTAAAAATCTTGAAGTTTTGCTTCTGGAGTTCATTTTGTTTACGTGGAATTGGTTTTTTTGGGGTTTGGTGTAGAATAGACATCTGATTTCATTTTAGTTTCCTCACATGTATGTGCTGATCAGACTCAGCTGAATCTCAAGAGGGATCCTCTCCAAATCACAGGGGTTTCTTTCTTTGTGCTGCTCTTTCTCTTTTATTTTGTTCTTCTAACTTTAGCCTCCTTGGTCTCCTGAATTTTCAGCTTCATTTCTTTAACTTCGAGAATTCACTGGGCTAGTCTGGGTTCCTCCTCCCTGCTCAGTGTCTTGGAAACACTCTATAAAGGCAGTAGTCTGTGATGATCATAGGGCTCAATTCATTCATTTTCTCTCTCAGGATTGCCTGATCTTGGGTGTTTTGAAAAAATTTGTTGCATATTTTGTCCATTCTTGGTTGTTAAGGATGGTAGGTAAATCTAGTCTCTGTTACTTCACATGGACTGGAAGTAAAAGTCTGAAGAGTGGAATGAGAATTGAACTAGTTAAGATCTCAAAGGAAAAATTTGGAAAAGTCAGTTTTATGGGTAAATAACCCAAGAGTCCACAATGATTCCATTTGACTAGATGAGGAAACTGAGGTCTACAGAAATGAAGTGATTTTCTGGGTGTGGTCTGTGTTCCACACAATTACTATTATCCAGGAAATCAGATGGTGGCTTGAGCTGCATTGTCCTGAGCCTTGGTATTATATTTGGAAAGACAAGATAACAAAGCTCTTTTTTTTCTTGTGTTCATGGGTTCTAGGAGAAAAGGCTATGGTTTGGGCAAGGAAGGAATCAGAGTGGTCTTAGAAGAGAAGCAGACTTCCTGAAGGTGGAGACCTGAGTGCCAGGCTTCGTGTGATGTCCCCTCCAAGGTCCTACAGCCTCAGGTCTACCAGTCCATGGTTAAAAAAAAAAAAAAACAGGGCCACCTCACAGGTACATGAGGGAACACAGGGTATGAATACCAGTGTGGTTACTGAGAAATACATTTTCGCAACCAGTTACTACAGTAACACAATAAATATTCTGAACAGAGAACAGAGAAATAATGTAAGAAAGACAGGGTATGGGCAAAGTGAGAAACTTGAATGCCAGCAGGGAAGCAAAGAGAAACTAAAGGCTCTCGTGCCTAGTATTAAGGAAGAGAGACCAATGTTTTAGGAAGAATGTCCCAGTTGGGACAATGTAGTTCTGATTAGACCTACAGTGAACTGGCTACATATTGAGAAGTTAGGAGGTCATTACAATAACTCAGGTATGAGTGGCACCAGAATAAAAGGGAATGCAGTGGGAAGAGAGAAGAAAGGGGAACTTCTAGGATATTTTGATTATGATTTGATCTGTTAGAGCTCTACCTACAGAAGGAGGGCACATGATAGATATAAAAATCAAATAAAAAATAAAGAAACATGCAAAGTCAAGAAATATGAAAGACGAGAAACCTTTGAGAATAAGAACAACAAAGTGAGAGAGAGAGAGAGAGAGAGGAGAGAAAGAAGAGGATAAGAGACATTTTAAACAAAATGAGATGCAGGAAGGAGCAGAGAATAGAAATGGGGTGTTTAAAGTAGAAAGACAATGATTATATAAAGACATGGAGAATCTAAAATACATGATGAAAAAGGATATTCACAGGGGAGAAGGAAAATAAATGCTGAATAAAAGTGTGTAATGTTTATTTCTCAATGATGTCATTAATCACACAATAGTTGGTTTTTATCAGTAATAACACATTGTATATTCATGTATTAAACATTTCTCAATATTTTTATATCTACACAGAACACTCACTTATGACATTATTATGTACAGAGAGATGACCCTCAGCTTCCACAAGAAAGAGGCTTTAGAAAGCGTGGCTGATTGAAGACCCAATCTATTCTTTTCACCAAGAAGGGGAGGTTGGTAAACCATTTAAACCACTGAAAAATACTTGAGATCTTTGGCATCCAAAAGGTTAAACTATCAATTATCTAAAAGCCTGGTAATCCACAATAGCTCTCCACCATTGCTCAAAGCCAGTGTTTCTTGATGGTATTTGTTACTATTGCCTACTCATTATCTCTTTCCTTCAATATGGTGGTGTGAGAACTGTAAGGTTTGTGGAATTCCTAAGTGAGTTAAGAGGCTGCAGAACTCAAGTTATTTGTAGCAGTGGGCAAGAAGTGATGTTGCCTGGGAAGTAGAGAAAGTATGAAGATATAGGGAAGGGAGACATCAATTTCAATTAGAGAAATCAGAAAAGGATCATGGAGGAGATTTCTTGGAGCTAAGATTGCCATATGGGTGAGATTTGAAGAAGTCTCCATCTGTTTGGAGCTGGAGAGGTGGAGCAAAGAATATTCTCAAAAGAAAAATGAAGTACAAAGACTAGGAAGTGAGAAGGTGATTGAATAACAGAAGATGTTCTCAAAGTCAAAGAGCAGGAAACAAGTAGGATAGAGAATTAGTGTCAGGTCATGGGGGTCATTTTTTGTCTGAATGGAGTGTGTTGTGCAGTTAAGGAAGGTGCACAAGGAAGAGGAAGGTAACTAAAATAAGGAGACAGCTGGGTGAGATCCAAATGAGATTTATGCTGAGGGAGTGGCAACAGGAACAGAAGAAAAGCCTGCTCAGGAAGAAGAGTCAGGTAATGGTGTCTGGGCCCATAGTGTTGAGGTTTTCCAGTTGAGATGATGATGGTGAGGAGGGTGAGGATGGTGAAGAATTAAGTGAAATATGAAATAAAAGGGATAGTTGCAGAAAACACATTTGTTTCTGTTTTTCTTTTTTTTAAATTCTCACAACATATTTTCATAGTGTGAGGAAAGCACAATAATATTTTTTCTTTTGAAAAGAAACATCAGCAGGCAAGAATAGTGTATTTGTATAAACAATATGATTTATAGCATATTGTTATTGAGTAAGTTTTACTCTCTCTGGCCTAAGCACTGAAAAGAGATCTCTTGCTGGGATGCATATTCCAAATTTCTGTTGCTGTATTTTACAAGGGAATTGAAACGCACAACTTCAGAGTGAATTAGGAGTGAGTTTGTACATTTTCTGTTTAGTGGAACTCAAATAGTTTCCCAGGGAATACATCTTCCATTTTTTCCCCAACTCCTTTCCCTTATTCCCCAAACAGATTAGCACATGTCTCTCATATTTCCAACATTGTCATCAGAGCAAGAGAGCGCAAGGGAGAGATTGGGCGTAGGGCATGATAATTTTACACTTGAGACAGATGTATAGGATCTGAAGTTTCTAAATCCTGGAAGACCCTTGGGTGCAAGGTATCTTTTTGTGTTCCAACAAAAACCAACACAATACAGAGAGTAATCCCTGTAGGTGTCTGGGCCCATAGACTCTGCCCCTGAAAGCTCTTATTGTTCAACGTTTGAAAACATTTTCATATCGTTTCCTCGATGCCCAGTTTTGCTCATAACGTATGATAATTAAAAAGAAAGCCTCTGTTAATATTCAAAAGGACTGACACTAGGAAATGTAGATGCAGTTTCTCTCACCTCTTAACACTGTTTTCCCATATTTAATCTCATGGGGACCCCTTTCTCTTCTCCTCCATCTTCTATTCTACTGCCCACAGGCCTCCAGAATTCTTACACTCTCACTTCCCTAAGTGACAATGAGGAGAGGTATTCTCTGATCTAAACCTGGTACGATCCAGAAGAGCTAACTGATTGATCTCATTCAGAAGACAAGCTTCAGAAGTGATAAATATATTTATAGTTCAAGTGTATAGGAGGATTCCATATTTACATACCTTACACTCCGACGGGCCCAGGAAATATGTATTCAAATCTAGAAGTAGAGGAGAAAAAAAATAACTTGAGGTTTAATTCAGTTTAAACCTGAGTTTGATCCAATTTAAATAGCCCTTTTGGGTGTGCTTGCTGTCCTCCATCTTTACCCCAAGAGGGGTCTGTCTGTCCTGGGATGTTTTCTGACATAGAGAGGAGCCCTGGAATTTCCTGCAGGGTTCTCAGCCTATCCTTGCCTGCTCTGTCTGGGTAGTGTCCCAGTCCTGTGAGAGACTGCCACCATAAGGGCGAACTGGTCACCACCTGGAAATTTTCCACATCTGAGGCAACTGCTGGTCAGACTCACTCCTCTTTAGTGCCTTGGAACCTCCTCAGGGAGGAAGGGAAGTTCACCAGGGTAACAAAGAAAGCACTATTTCACTACTTTCTGCTCGTGTATCTGTTTAGTCAGCTTTTTCACTGCTGTGACTAAAGATCTGACCAGAACAATTTTAGGGAAGAAAAGTTTATTTGAGGCTCACAGTGTCAGAGGTCTTAGTCCCTATGGACAGCCAGCTCCATTCCTCAGGGCTCAAGGTGAGGCAGAATAACATGGCGGAAGAGTATGGCAGAGGGAACCAATTCAAATGATTGTCTGAAAGCAGAGAGAGGGACTCCACTTGCCATACACGTATATATACCCAAAGCCATGCCCCAATTTCCACCTCCTCTAGCCACACCCTACCACTTCAGTTACCACTCAGTTAATTCCCATCAGGGGATTAATTCACTAATTGGGTTAAGACTCTCACAACCCAATCATTTCTCCTCTGAACCTTCTTGCATTGTCTCACATGTGAGCTTTTGGGGATACCTCACATCCAAACCATAACAGTATTATAGTTTAGTTGCTGTGGTTAGGTATTGAGTAGATGTGAGTTGACTGTAGGAATGGCCTTGTGACATGGGGGAATGATGGACATTTTTCTCAGTATGGATGGGGTCCTAGTTCTTCTTATCACATGTCATCAAGTCAGATGACATTGTGATTTAGTGTCCCATCATGGGATGTTTTGAGGCCGAAAAGAGAAGCTAAAATAATTTCAATTACACACTATTCTGAAATATATTTTGGTTGACAGATACATTGATATTATAATTTTGATGGAGTTGTCAAAAGTTCCATTTCAAAATTATTTCAAAGTAAAATGCTTTTGACCAAAAGTAAAAATTATATATATATATATATACACACACACACATATCTGTGTACAGGTGAAAATAGGAACAAATGGATACCCTATTCATGAGCTGAGCTTGGAAGAGTATGGGGTTCAGTTCTCAACAGGAGCTGAAAGTCACCAAGGGCAGTCCTCTGAGGAGTCTTCAGGCCAGAGCTGAGTCATCCACAGAGGGCTGCTAGACTTTGGTCACATCGAGAGATACCAGGTCACACAATTTGATTGCCTGCAGACCACAGGCCACCCATTGGACAAGAGATGCCACTATAGAGAACAAAGGGGTGGTGACCCCAATACTATACCATGTCTGGCTATTGACCCCCTGTGTCATTTAATAAAGAAAGTCTAGAGATGTTTGGATTTGGGGTGTTTTGTTATCCATGGAGGAATTATTAGAGACAGAAACCATGGATTGCAAGGAAAACACCTAGAACAATCGGAGAAAGGGGCCCAAAGAGGAACCCTCCTCAGAGAGACTTGATCTTTTAAAGGCAGTGACACACCAGAGTTGGTGATAGCCCCTATCCAGGAAATATTGACTCAAATAAAATAAAATAAAATAAAATAACAACAACAAAACAACAACACAGAAAAGAGATGACACAGGTTGACATTAAGCAAATCAAATCTAATATTAAAATTTATTAGATGAAGGAAGTAAATCAAAGAAAGCTGTTTTAACTATTTTCAACTGGGTTGGAAAGACTTTCTGAGCATTAGCATTAACTGCCTGTCTCCAACTCTGAATAAAATTTTCAAAGAATTAGTATGCTCTTCTATCTGAAATTTTTCCCTAGATGAACCTGAAAATGACTACTTTCAGCTATCATTGAGGGGCATGCAGAAGCTCTGGAAGGGGAAATTTAAAGCACCAAACCCAGCCCCACGTGAGGAACTGGATCTGCCATCAGTCAATCGTGACCTTGCACAACTCTTTATCAGGAGCTCCCAGTTTCCTCAGGGAAGTGGAAGCTGGGAAGCATCCAAATTAGGTCCTTTCTAAGGACACTGAGTTTTTTCATCTCAGGATGATAGGGAAGGACCATAGGGACTCAAGAAGTAGTTTGGCAGAATTTGGGTTTCAGGAGATCACCCTGGCGCCTTTCTGATGCAGAATAGGGCAGTGACACAAAGCTGATCAATACTTCTGGGCTTATGGCCAGAAGAGTCAAAAGCTCCAGAAAACAGCATTTATCTGCCAACAAAGGGCAGGAGAGGCTCTGTGAGGTCAAGTCATACCAAGAGGAGTCTGATGCTTTTGAAGATATCAAAGAACAGAATAAATCTTTGCTCATACAAATTTTCTCTAGCTAAAGGGATTTTTTTCTCTCTAGATATGACTCATTTCATAAATTTCTGGTTTATTCTATTACTGTTTCAAATTGAGAGTTTTTTTAAGTTTAGATGTAATATTGTTACATTGAACCATTTGAGCAATCATTAAGACAGATACCTTAAAGAGAGTCATTTTTTTTTTTTTTTTAAGAAGCAAGCCTTTGTTTTCTAGGACTAAAAGTAAAAGTTCACCAAAAGCAATAATATGTAATGTATATAATTTTGCAACCAATTGGGTTACAAAAATGTAAACATTTACAAATATGGTTCAGCAAATTATGTTTTTCTGCTGGCAAAGTCATTTAAGGTCAAGTAAGGGCACTGCTTTGTTTTATGATTCCATATCCGGAGGAGTGTTGCTTTCCCACAATCTCCTAATTGCATGCATTTCCCCCAGTAAACCAAAATCTCATATAAGTGGACATACTCATGGTAATCAGCTAGCATTAAGCAAAATTTATGGTCCTATTCTTTTGTTTTGTTGTTTTAAAAAACTAGACACAAAAAAAAATCTTTTTTTTTTCTAGTTCTTTTTTTTTTTTTTTTTTACTTGATTAGTCCACATGGTAGAACTCTGCCAGCAGAGATTCTGCAAGGAGGATGGGTATACTAAAGCAGCTGTATTCTGTTCTGGAGCATCTTGTGACTTGCCTCGAGGAAAATATCTGTATTCCCTGGACTATGTGATTGCAGCTCTTGTTTTCTGACTCGCTGGGGCTGGCTGTCTCTTTATGCTATTTGATGCCAGCTGCAGCAAGCCGTGGGGGCATCTCTTTTCTGTGGTTCGATGATGTCAGGGTCACGGAGAGCTCAGATGCAAGGTCATGGGCCTTGTCAGGAGGACATTATTTGTATTGCTCTGTATCCCACATTTCCTAGATTAAAATTTGGGGAGTCAAAGTAAAAGCTACAAAGGGGTACTTACTTCTCTTCGTAGTGTCCCAATACATTTGAAAGGACCTGCAGCCCTTGGCCCATTTCTTTCTAGCAATCCTGGGCATCCTCAGGGAGTGTCTCCTGTTCTCTAGTCTTACCCATCATCAGATATGTCCAGTGTTTTCCTCTCCTCCTCTTCTGACTTGCTGTGATAGTGTTCCTGTTTCCTGGGAAACTATACATGGCTACCCTATCCCTATCACTCACCAGCAACCCCATTTTTGAGTCTGATGTCTCCTGGGGGAGGCTGGGTAGAAAATACATCCTGCTTCCCCGTCAATGCTGGTGCCCCTGAGGGAGCTATTTCAGCAGAGGGCATCTCTCTATCTTATAAATGGTGGTGCCCATACTGTGAGTGCTTTTCTCCCAGAGAGACATCACCTTAGACTGGATTAACATTTTTGTATAGTCCCCTTGCCCCCAATTTAGCGTCAGCCCCTCTGGCCCCGCTGGTAATCCCAGTGTCCTGCAGTTGCCAGGTTCTGGGTCTCCAGCCTGTGGTCTAAGGTGAGTGTGTACAGCTCCCTACGCTGTCCTCCCTTCTACCTTTCCTGCCCTTCCTCCCTTAGGAATGTGCCTGGAGTAGTCTTCCTAAAGAGCTTCCTGGGATCCTTCCAGGCCCTGATCTCTCCAGACATAATGAGGCAGCCTAGAGACATGGAATTCAGGAGCTGGAGCTCAAACTGGGATCCTGCTACAGCCATGAAGAGAAACAGCAGGGAAACTGTACAGGTTATAAACTTCCTTTTCTCTCCAAGCATCTGGCTTTATCTTGCATCTAACATTTATCTCCTCCTAGTGCTCAATCAAACTGAAATAAGGTCAAAACCATCTTTTTTACTGCCCCTACTTTTTATTGCCTCATCCCATTTCCCACTCCATCCTCTCTTCTTATATGAACACTGTCTCCCCTTTTCTACCAGTCCAACTTTCTCTCTCCCTCCTTATTTCTCTTTCTCTCTCTCTTCTTTTCTTCTTCCTTCCAGAAATATCAGTTGTGTGGATACTGTTTAAGGTGTAACTTTATGTGCTAGGAACTTGCACATAATGTTTTCATACTTTTTTCTTAAAAAAACCCTTCAAGTTCAACCTTTTCTGATTTCTTTAATTTATAAAGTGTCTCTCCTTCTCTGAATTCCTATGGTATACATGATATGTACTGAAAGCCTTTTTGTATTTTATTATTTTTTAAATCTCTAGCTATTGGGCCTCCTGCATGGACTACATATATCTGCAAGGTCTTGAGGCAATGCCCCAACCTTCTTTTGTCTCTGTTAGTACTATTACAACTGTTTAGCACACATTTGCTAATTGGACTGTCCCCATTTGTAAGTGTGTTGGATTTGGTTGATTTAGGAAGTAAATTTGCCTTTTTTTTTTTTTGGCAGTGCTGGAAATGGAACCCAGGTGCTCCTGCAAATGTTCTACCAGTGAATCAAATTCCCATCCCTAAATTTGACAACTTAGTGTGAGAACAGAGCTTAAAGGGGCCAGTGTGGAAACCAGAGTGGAGACTTGGGATGCCTGGAGGTTGCTGGTTATAGCAGGGCTCTGTGCAGAGCCAAAGGCAGAAACTCTCTCTCCCCTGCAGCAGGAGAGTGCCGGCCTGGGGTGGGCTGAGTTGAGAGAGGTGACTCAGTAGACAAGGTAACAAACATCTTAGGAGATGGTAAGTAACCTCGATGAGTAAAATGTTGCTTCTCTGTTCCTGAAATTTCATGACTGAGATCTTTCTCATTGGATTTGGGAGTATTCCTCAACAAACCTGAAATTTAGAGACTACCAGAAAAATGATAAAATTTTTAATATTTAATCTTTAATATTTAAGGCAGTGCAATATCTACCTCCATTTCTCCATTTCATTGTACTACTTTCTTGTTTAATCTTTTGTAACTTTTTTGCCCTTTGTGTCCCTTAGTTATGGCGGCTGGAACAAAATACTACAGACTTAGTGGCTTAGAAAAAGAAATGAATGTTGATTTTTACAGTTCTGGAGGCCAGAAGTCTAAAACCAAGTGTCAGCAGGACCATGGTCTTGCTGCAGGCTCTCGGGGAGGGTCCTTCCTGGCCTCTCCCGGGTTCTGGTGGTCTTGGGCCTTCCTTGGCTTATGGCAACATGGCTCCCATTTATACCTTTGCTTTCACTCATAGCTATCTTCTCCATCTGTACCTGTGTCCACACTGCGTCGCTTCTTCTCTTAGAATAATACCAGTCATGTTGGATCAATTAATCTAACAACATGTGCTCTCATCTCAATGTAACCTATTTCATCTGTATCAACCTTATTTCCAAAAAAGCTCCCATTCTGAGGCTCTAGGATTAAGACTTCAACATATCCTTTCTGGGGAACCATTCAGCCACAACTCTAAAGGGGAAGGGGCACACATGGGTGGTCTCTGGAAGGCAGTCAAAATTTGTCAAACCAAAGCTCAGCCAGGATGTCAGCCAAGTTGCTCTTCAGCAGCCAGAAGGGGGTAGTGGGGAGAGGGTGTTCCTATATCCACTGCCTTAACATGGCCAGGTAGAAGGCTTCCTGAGGTTCCACAGGGGAGACCTTGATCCTATGGGCAGTCGAGAAGAAGGGGAGAATCAAAGGGGAAGCTCAGTGTAGCTGGCCTGAGTAGGTGGGGACACAGTAGGAGAGCTGAAGGCAATGGGGTCTGGCAGGAGGGACTGAAGGGAGACCTAGGAGACCTGTGGAGAAGAAATGCTCTTCAGTTAGTCATCCTGTCTGGAGAGATTCAGGATGGCTCTCCCCACCCTATCTGTTGTCCTGTCTAAAAGACTCAGAGGGCTGTTTCTTTATACCATTAACTGTGCTGTGAAGAAAATAATTCAGAGTATGCGAGTACCCATTCCACCATAATTATGGTTCCCGTGTGAACCTTGAAACTGCTCGTTCCATGCCCGGACTCTCCCAACCACTGCTTCTCCCATTTGATTTAATGCTTTATATTACTCCTGTATGTATCTGTGTGTTCTCTTAGATTTTAACTTTTTTAAAGGTAGAAATAATATCTTCTTCATTTTCACTCCCGTCTCCAGAATTTAGCATCCTGATTAACCTGTAGTAGGTGCTCAATTAAAATGTTAAATTAAAAGAAGTGTGATAAGTGTGGAAATATTTCACTTATTCCATTAATGGTGAGAAATTCTTGGTTTAACTCCCACTATATTAGCCATTTGTAAAATGGAGATAACCTTAATCCTTTATCATATTAGTAATGTTATCAACTTTAGGAAAAAACATCTATGTTAAGAACATGCACATTGCTAATGTTTACTAAATGATTTAGGTAATGGCAAGCAATTGTTTTTTTTTTTTTCTATCTGGCAGACTAACCGGTCTGAGAATGACTGAGGTCAAAGTGCCTGTGAAAGTTGTGAACTTTGCTGATTTCATCAATTTAAATGGTATCAACCAGCCACAGGGAACTTACGTGAACAAATGGGGTTTTCAGTCTGCTTCATATGCAATAACGTATTCCATAATAATGAGGTCATAGCTAGTTGAACTTGACTAAATTTAGTAGTCTGTGGTGTAACCTGAAGATCAAGCCAGTCAGATGAAAGGAGAAAAATGTCTCTTGACTGCTGAGATTGGTATTCCTACTAGACTGCAAGTCCCTTGAGAGCTGGAAAGGACAGTTTTAATCATCTTTGAATCCTAAGCCCATATGAAAATATCTGCCCTGAAAAGAGTTGAAAATATTTGATAAAAGAATTAATAAATTTTGCAAGGTCAAAAATCCTTGATAGATGTGAATTATATAAAATATATCAAATATATCACAAGAGAAAGCAAAAGTTATGTGTATATGACTCTGAGATTTGGATATCCATATTGAGGTGCTTATTTCTGATTGTAAACTTGCAATCAAAGCAGTTCAGCTACCTGTGACTGAACATATAACTAGAGTGAGCTCAGCAGAACCAATCTAAGAAAATTCTATAAATAGCAGTGATTTGGATGTTTGGCTCAAAATGTTTTTTGTGACTTCAGGAGGTAGGAAAACGAAGCAGTGTAATACATAAACTTAATAGTTTGTGAAAGAATACTTACATAGACCTGTTTTCAATACATGTGTGTAGAAAGAGTTTCTGTCTGGGGCTCTTAAAATAATCTGCTGCTCCTGCTGCCTTTGCCTAGGGAAGTTGCTCCACCATATCCTATTTGCTTTGCTACACTGCACTGCCATGTCAGATACCAGCCCAATAGTCTAAAAGAAGTTTTGATTTAAAATGTAAACTAGCAAGGAACTTTGTCCTTCAGCACAGAGCACCAGGCTTCCCCAGCTCATGAAGAATATTAAATAAGGCTGCAATAAAATGTTCTTTGCTAATTCTAAATTATTACTTCTTTGTAAGTTACAAAATAATTTTATATACTTGATATCATTTGATTTTCACATCAATAATGGTGGGCACTATTATCAACAATCAAAAGATAAAATGAATATATTAGTAAGCTTTCCATTACTATAATGAAATACCTGAGACAATAAACTTATAAGGAGAAAGGGTTTATTTTGGCTTGTTTCTGGAGGAAACAGTCTGAGTCAAGTGATTTCTTATTTTGGGCCTCTGGCAAGAGCAGCCTCGAATGGCAGGAGTTAGTGGCAGGCCAAACCTCTCACCTATGGAGCTGGGAAGCAGAGAAGAGGAAGGGACCAAGGTTTCACACTCCTCCTCAAGAGTATATACCTGGTGACTTAAGGACCTCCCATAAGGTCCCACCTCCCAATAGCACCACTCTGAGAACCAAGCTTTTAACACATGGGGACCTTCAACATCTCAACTGAAACACTGATACTAAGAGGTCATGTACTTGTCTAATCCAGGGGCTCTGTCTTTTTCCCTGAGAATGAAATTTAATGCTCTAGGTGTCTTAATAACTGTTGAGTAATAACTGCTATTGAGATAAAGGCAGAGTGGGAAGGGGGCTGCACTGCTGACACCAGAAGACCCCTCAGAGAGTGAGTGACATGGGGGCTGGGAGCTGAGTTTCTATTTTGATGAACCCTCTGTATGCAATCACACTTGCACGGCTGGTTGGGGACTCCATAAATACCATCTTGAAAGTGGAAGTAGTTTAAGCTCCAGGATACTACTTAAAAAAAAAAATCTAGAGACAGAGGATTAAACTGCTATTTAATTGTTGGGGACACGTCCACAATGTAACAAATGCCCTGAGAGAAGCAATTTTGAAAAGAGTGAGTTGGAAACCTTGGGGGAAAGTCAGAATCTTAGTCATAAAATACCTGAACAAGACATAATTATTAGCCCTGAGCTTTATTTTAATGATGTACTATGTCTTAAATATAATACTGACACTTCGCTGAAACATGCCAGCTGCTCAGAATGAACGAAACAAAAAGAAAAGAAGGGCCGTTTGTAATGAGTGTGGATCCTTTGCACAACCTATCATTTTAGTCACCTGATGCTCTGGTGCCTCAAGGAGATGACATACATAGTGTGCTGGCATTTGCTATGGGACATCAGCTGATAAAGCCCTGGACTGGCAGTGGTCCCCACTTTGGTCTGTTGCCCAGGTGTGTACCTCAGTGCTTTTGTGGGGTTTTCTGGGGATCATTCCCAGAGTCTTCCATATGCTCAGCAAGCACTCAACAACAGAGCTACACCCCAGCCCACAATGCATTTTTATTATGAGAGAATGTTGGGAGGGATGGTGAGTAGCTGGTCCCTGGAATGGGATGGTGAACTAGATTTTTCTCCTTTGGTATCCGGAAGCCTGGGTTCAAATTCAGGCTGACAAATAATTAAATTTTTTGACCCGTCAGTTCCTCATCTGTAAAATAGGGTTGATCCTAGAAACTGTAGACGATTATGATGAGGAATAATTAAGATTCTCTTTGTGAAAATGCCTGGAAAGTAGCAAAAGCTCTTCTGGGGAAGAAAAGATGATTTTAATGGTTAATTTGAATTGTCAACTTGATTGGATCAAGAGATGCCAATGATTAAGAGGCTTCTGAGTATGTCAGTGAGGGTGTGTCTAGGAATGATTAGCATGTGGGATAGCCAACTGAAATGGAGACCCTCCCTAAGTATGAGCAGCAGCGTCCAGTAGGATGATGGATTGGATGGAATAAAAGTTGGAAGAACAAGAAAGCAGCAGCAGATGCAATCTCAATTCTTGAACAGGTTCTTGATTACTGTTGTGATTATCTGAGGATATCCGAACCTTGCTTCTTCATTCTTCCAAAGCAGACTCTGCCAGTGATTCTTCAGGGAGTTTCCAGAAGCCTTCAGTCTTGGACTAAGGTAGAACAATCGATCCCTCTTGTTCTGAGGCTTCAACCTCTTGGACTGTGCAGTTACTGGTTCTTCCAGCTCTCCAGCCTGCCGACAGCCATTGAAAACTATCCAGCTTCTGGTCACATAAACTACCTAATAAATCCCCCTTTTATAATTATATTTCCTGTTGATTCTGCTCCTCTAGAGAACCTTGACTAATATAATGATAATCTTAAAACCTCCCAGGGAAGATCAAATCTCATGTTATCAACTTAATGGTAATCTGTACAGTGTTTTCCTTACTATTAATTACCTGTTTCTTTGCATCATAAGAATATATTCTTCAACCTAAATTTCTTGAAATAATGCAAACTTTGTGACCTGGCTGAGGGGACAAACAATATCATTAGAAGAAGGAAATAGCTTGGTGATATACTTGGGATATTTTAAAATAAAATTAATTAGAATTTTTCAGTGTTTTGGAGAAGGACAAGATAAGTAGAACCCTTTGGGCATTTGAATATTGACTTAGTATGGTTACTTCCAAGAAAGTGTTCATGAGCACCTGAGCTGAGTTCAAGTATTCCTTCCTTGGTTCCACAGCTAGGTCCTTACCCACACTTCTCTCTCTACACAGAGTTCCATCATCATTCTTAGCATTTCATAATATAACTAACTTTTTGTAGGTTTCCTCTCCCCCACTAGATTGACATGAATATTTGCAATAGCAGCTAGAATTCATTCTAGTTTAGAAGGTGCCATTTCATATATTGCCTCTTTTTAATATTTATTTTTTAGTTGTAGTTGGACACTATATATATATATTTGTATGTGGTGTTGAGGATCAAACCCAGGGACTCGAAAGTGCTAGGTGAACATTCTACCACTGAGCCACAACCCCAGCCCCTCATCTATTGCTTATTTTTGAGCTTCATAAGAATATTCTAAAGAAGATAGATAATATTCCTGTTGTTATTATTGTTATGCTTACTTTATAGGAGAGGAAGTTCAAGTACGAAGACAAAATCATAGGCTAAGAGAAGATATTTGCAGTGAACTTCCGCTTTGAGGTGACAGATATAATCCAGCATTCATTTACACTCCTTCCTATAAAAACCACAAGAACAAAGCAGGGAAATAGCCAAGGGCAAGAGACAACCACACACTTTTTGAAAATGGAACTACATATTATATTAATGAAACAAGAATATGATGCTATAGAAAGAAAAAAGAATGAGAAAGGATTCTTAGAAACTTGTATATATGTATATGTATGCAATGGATCAAATCTTTATATGCTGAAATCCTAGCCCCTGATGTTATAGTATAAGGAACTTGGGACTTTAGGTCAGGAGGATAGGGCCTTCATGAAGAGGATTGATGACATTTGAAGAAGAGACATGAGATCGCTTGCTTCTGACTAACTTTCTTTCTTTTTTTTTTTAAATTTTTTATTGTTGGTTGTTCAAAACATTACATAGTTCTTGATATATCATATTTCACACTTTGCTAACTTTCTTTCTGACTACCTCTTCTCTCCCTCTTTTTCTACTATGTGAGTCTACAATGAGAAGCTGGTCATGACAAACCAGTGTGTGGGCCCTTACCACACAATGGAGCTGCTAGCACTTGGTTTTGAGCTTCCTACCTCCAAAACCGTGAGAAATAAATTTGTTGTTTAGGTGACCCAATTTATGTTATTTTATTATAGCTGCCTGAAATGACTCAGATATTCACTTCATACACATATGAAAGACATGTTTAAATCTTTGGAAAGTAGAAACAGAAAATGTTCCAGAAAGAAAACTTAAAACAAAGAGACAGAAAATATTAATAAGAATATCAAGGCATTTCTAGGATTTGAACATAAGCAGAAATTTCAGAGAGAGCAAGCAAACAAGAGTGCATGCACTGAGATAATGGAAAGAAGGAAATTATCAAATAACACAAAATAAAATAATTTCCCAAAATTAAAGAATTCAAATATCCAGCTTTAAAGAAGCCCAATCTTACCCTCCCAAGTGTTAGGCATCATAACACAAAAAATAGCAAAAAAGGCACAGACATTACTATGAAAATTTAGAATACTAGGGATGAAGAGAAGAATCTAAAAACTTCTGAGAGGGTAAAAACAGGCCAACTATGAGCACATTGAATGGAAATTGCATTGAACTCTTCAGCAACACTGGGTGATGGGCAAAAGAAGAAAAAGTGACAAAGTATGAGGAAATAATAATGCTCACTTTGGAATTGACAGAAGATGTCAAAAATGCCTCATAAAAGTGCTGGAGGATGCACCTCACTAAAATAATGGAATAAACCAAGAAAAAAGATGGAATCCAGGAAATAGAGGATCTCACATGGGCAGAAGCAAATGGAATCCCCAGGGTGAAAATAGGAAGTCCTAGAGTCTCAGACAGAGAGCAATGGAAACAATGAAGAGAACAAACAGTTCAAGCTGGTGCAGGACAAGGGTGATCCAGAAAAGGCAGATAATTTGACATTTATGTGGAAAACATGACTGAGAGAAGTTGGAAAGTTAAGGGAGGATTCATGAAAAGAAAGCATATGAAGCAATGAGGCAGTTATTAATTATAGAAACAACAAAAGTTGTGTTTAAAAAAGGAAATACAATAGCAATAATAATGACCCGAGGAATGATCAATATTTATATAATCATAACACTCTAAATTGTAATACCTTAAAGAAGAAACTAGTTATAATTTCATTGGGAGGATGAGGTAATCATGTAAGAATGCTAAATCCTTATCTTCCATGTAGGAAATCAATAATAATAACATAAATGATCCTATTATTTAGAAATATGGAGACAAATGTTACGATAAACAGCTAAAAGTATATAAAATGATTTATTCTCAGGAGAAGAACTCAGGAATGGGATGATGGGCAAAGGATTTCTAATTTACATTTTATTAAGCTTTGTAATATGCAACTGTTTAGTATCATTCCTGCAAATATATAAGAGAAAAATGACTCACTAGAAAATAAATATTCACAGGGGAGGAAATTCAAAAGTCCAATTATTTACGGGTTAAAAAGTTGCTCAATTTTACAAGTAACCAGAAAGGAAATTGCAAATTAAACAACTATAGGGTACTATTTCATATCCACTGAAATGGTAAAAGCCTAATTTTGACAACGACAAATGTTGACAAGAATGTGGGGAAATCAGAACCATGTCCTGTTTGTGAGCATGTAAGTTGTAACATCTCTTTTGGAGAATAATTGGGCAATATCTTATAAAGAGAAAGATGAGCATATTCCATGACCCACCAGTCTCAGTTCCAGGTATGCACTGTCAGTCTAGATTGATTTTCTCCAGACTTCCCCCAAGACTCATTCAGAGCAGGTAGGTGGGTGGAGGACTTAGGAAACCTGGATCTTCCCAGCTTCTGCTTTAGAATTTATGGTATGGGAAGACTGAAAAGAAGGTTGGCATTCTGCATTGAAGAAACTTTTGAACGTGTGTGCAAGGCTGTGTATATTGTTTTTTTTTTTTTTTTTTAAGGAGTATCTTTTTTTTTATTTTTTAATTTTTTATTGTGGGTTGTTCAAAACATTACAAATTTCTTGACATATCATATTCCACACTTTGATTCAAGTGGGTTATGAACTCCCACCTTCACCCCATACACAGATTGCAGAATCACATCAGTTACACATCCATTGATTTACATATTGCCAT